>NC_137939.1:16631780-16796780 GCF_963969265.1 Rhamphochromis sp. 'chilingali' | reverse complement strand
AAAAACACCCATAACTACGACCCTCATTCGGAAATACACACCTGCACCGCGAGGGAAAAAGGCGCACGAAAGTGGCGGGCAGATGAAGACAAACCGCGGCATAATAATACTTTTACGTTTTGCAATCTACAAAGGTTTGCACTTTGAGAATCAATTGTGAGAACTGTGACCAATGTTCATGTGTGTGGGGCAAAAAGTGTATAAAGTGTGTGGCGAGGGGCTAGTTATTCTGAGAACCCCTGCTGCAATAAATGAGGGACCACTGTCTACTCTACGATTATTATATTCAACCTGTTAACATTTAATACTGTATTGATAGAACCAACTGATTCTGCAGCAGAGCATCCCCAGTCCCTGAGCTCCTGCTGCTGCACCCACAGTTATGTACAGCAAGCACTGATACCTTTTTAGTCGGTGGGATTGCCTTGTGATCACCTTTACTAAATATCTACAACCAATCTGATTATATCCTGTTATTGTTTTTTTTTGTTTTTTTTTCAATGTTGAAATTAAAATCTAGTAGCAATCTTCTCATTTCTTTGTGTTTTGTGCTGTTTTACAGGCCCACAGGGGAGGACGGCTCCGAGGCAGATGAGGGACAGGTCCCAGGACGGTCCATCGGCGGTGGAGCTGGCCATCCTGGTGTCCCTGAAGAGGCCACACCAGTCTCCAATGGAGCATTTCCTCCTCAGCCATGTTCCTGCTCTGGAGAGCAGCTGGTCCTTTTTATTCCTGTCTCTCTGTAAATTCTTATATTTTATATATTTATGTTTAATGTTTTTCTGTTTGAGACTTTTAATATTATTTCAAATAAATTTTTATAATGACAAATGTCTCAGTTCTACTACACAGCAAATGTTGGCACACGACTTGACACATGTAGAATTTATTTCATATTATACTAATGACAAAATATACTAATACAGTGGGATGCAAAAGTTTGGGCAACCTTGTTAATAGACATTATTTTCCTGTATAAATCCTTGGTTGTTACAATAAAAAATGTCAGTTAAATATCATACAGGACAGACACACAGTGATATTTGAGAAGTGAAAAGAAGTTTACTGGATTTACAGAAAGTGTGCAATAATTGTTTAAACAAAATCAAGCAGGTGCATCAATTTGGGCACCACATAAAAGAAATGAAATAAATATTTAGTGTATATCAATGTGTGTGTCTCCTATATGATATATGGGGTGCCTTTGTCTGGACGTGCTTCCCATCCAGCTGCACAGCACAGAGGAAAGTTCCAGCGCTCCTGGAATCCCTCTGTGATGGACCGCCAGTCTCCAGGTTAAGGCACAGCCATGAAGTCGTCCACTAGACAGTCCCAGATGGCCGTCGCTGCCTGGGGGGTGATCTGGCTCACCGTGGACACACCGACTCCGTAACTGAATGCTTGGTCGTGAAGGAGTCCCCGGTGACAAGGAACCTGGACAAAATTGTTCAAAATCAGTATTATGTGTACTGCAGTTACAAAATACATTAGTCAAATTCCAAAATACTTTTGTGATGTCAGATTTAAATTACAAAACATGAATCTTACATAGAACATTTTGTAATTATAAGGGTAATTACAAAATGTATATTAGATCATATCTAAAACAGTTGTGTTTTGTTTTAACTTTAACATATCATAATTTGATTGGTAGCAACTTTCACAACTTGAGTGTGCCAATCACTCATAATTCCTAAACATGTCAATCAGGTAGGAATGAAGTAAGACATTAATAGAAATAAAGAGTTGTATGTTGACATGTAGCCCTTTCCTTGCTTAAATCATTAATATTTTTGAAAAATTAATCTGTGGTAAGACATAGCTTATCAAGATAGAACCATGTAGCTAAAGATGAACCAAACTGTTCACAGTTTTATCTAACTGTTTTAATAAAGGCTGGTGACCCCTGCTATAGAGTCTGACAGCTGCAGGGATTATATACAAATATTCAACTATCCCAGAATTAAACCAGTTCTAAATAAAAAGGAGTGAGTATTACTACAAAGGTTAACTCAGTGGTCCTAATGCTACAGTTTGATATCAGCAAACACCGAGCGCATACATTGATAGGACACCACAGCCATGCTGTCATTCAAACACTGATAACAGCATAAATCGAATTAAATCGGAACTTGATGAGAGCTTCTGAGTATCACTAGAAATATTATAAAGAGTCGTCTCTGTACCACAGTTTGCTATCAGTAAACACCGACAGCATTCACTGTTAGCATAGCACATCCATGTTAGCAGTGTATAAATGGATGGTTTAGCATATTAGCACAGGTATCAATAAAGGACTACCGTATTAAATAGTTTTACTAACCTCAGGCAGACGGACAGGCGCTCTGCAGGTGGGATTGAGCGTCTGTAGTTGGTGTCTAGGCGGGCGATGCTGGGACCGACGAGGGGAAGCAGGTCCTCAAACTGGCTGACGGTGATAGCGCTGGAATCGGCCGTCATCCAGGCGCAGCTCCTGGAGCAAATGGTGAAACTCACCAAACTGCTCACACCTCTGGAGGACCTGATGGACCCAGGTACGGCGAGGACGTCTTTTACGCCGCTGCTCTGCTCTCCACAGTACATAGAGAAGGGAGACTCTCTCTTCAAGCGCTAGCTCGACAGCTGCCATCTTGCAAAGATACCGGTCTGGCACAACTCCCTCCCACATTCCTCCCACATTTCCGGTTCACGCGCGATAGATTTTTCTTGAGACGTTGAGACGCGAATGTGCATGCGTCAAATTAGGGGCGTTTGGGGCGTTTTGCTCGCGTCCATCGCGTTCGGTGTGAACACACCGTAAAACATCCTCTGGGGAATTTCTACTCAGTGGGGGAGGTCTCCTACAATCTACTCCTAATTTCACGACACAGTGAGGCCTTTATTACTTTAAGGGCAGTATCAATGTCTCTACAGTAGTTCTACATTCTATGATAACACATTTCTAAACTCTAAAATAAGCTAAACATTCTACAGGAGCCACAGCCCCGTCCTCCTGGGCATGAAGCAGGTATGGAGGAAATCAAAACTCCAGACATCCAGAGGCCCTCAGAACACAAGAGACCAAGGAAGACAGAGGGGCAGCCGTGCCACTATCCCAGAAAGAGCTGAGGAGAGCCCCAGATGAGGGGTTACTCAGCAGCCGCAGAGCAGAAGCCAGGGGGGGTTGCAGTGACGTGCCCGTGAGCTCCGCCGGCAGCCAGCTGTGCCAGAGTGACTGAGCCCCAGGCCGAGAGGCCGGGGGCACCCCACCCCCAAAGTGGCCCGAGCGAGCCCCAGGCTCCAGGCCCCGACAAGCAGCCACCAAGGAGTGAGCCGGTGTGTACCTGGACGCCCATCCCCGGACACAAAGAACCACCAACGCACCGATGTCTGAGGGCATCTGCCACTGGCAAGGGGAGTGGTGGGGCGAGATAGGCCTCCATACCTTGGAGGGCCTAAGATGTCCCTAGAGCGGTGGCGTCTGATACCCAACCTGACATATAGACACTGACATACAGGCACACACAGATACAGACATCTATTCCCACCCTCATGCTCTCATATGCAATTACTCAACACTCACCCAACGTGGAGACAGACATAAAGAGACACTGTACAATACACAATCACACCCCCCAAGCGTACTCTATACCCCAGGTCTAGGTACCCTTGCCCCTGGAGGGGGAAACTGCACCCAGACCCCCCCGCTCCAACAGGCTGCAGAGAACAGGGGTGTGTGAAGGTGAACTGAATTTTAACAACACTCAACGCTCATCCATACTCATCCAGTACAGTCACACTCTACAACACACCAGCTCAACATCGCACCTTCAACATTGAGGGGCATCTTCCTATACTCCTGTTTCACACACCCTGCCTGGGACCCAGGTCTATAGGCAGTTTGTGGCGTGCTTTGGCTTTGTCCAGATTTGCTACAGGGCGGCATCTGCTCACCGACGCCACAGGAGAGAGGTTATCAATGTGTCCACATGTGTCCTTGTCCTTCTGTTTGGCACCAGTGGGTGGGTGAGAATGGTGTGTGTGTGTATGTCTGTTACGTTCCCCTGGGGGGTCTAGGCGTGGAGGAGGAAGTAACAAAAGTGACCGGGTCAGAAAATGGAGTCAAGGAGGCGAAACAGTTAAATAAAACAGTTTTATTGAAGTAATTCAACTAAAAGAGCAACCCGTTCTCACTCCCAAAGCGTAACATTTTACGCTAGGTGACAAATCGTCACCATATTACGTTTTCGGCTACCCACCACGTTCCTAAATGACGACCTCTGGAACCGTCTGGACTGAATCTACACATGTTTGCTCTTTTTCTTCAAATCGCCTAGAACCACGCTATTTAACATCATTATAGTCCTGGTTAAGGTCAGGAATAAGGTTATGGTCAGGGCTAGGGATAAGGTTAGGTTTAGGGCTGGAATACAGGGCTGGAACGTCTATTACCGCGGGAGCGTCATTGCACTGGATTCCAGCCATAACCCGCCGCGTACCATAAGAACGCCGAAGGTCTCCTTTCGCGTTCCTCAGGAACGCCGCGGGACGTGACAAAACGTCGACATGTTACGCCTCGGGAGTGAGAACGCTCTGAAAAGAGACGGACAAGCCGCTATCACCATAAAAGTAACACAAACAAAACTCAGGCGTTGGTCAGTAATGCAAAATGTCAAAAGGAAAACGCAGCTCACTAGCTGACAACCACAAAACACAGCTCACCAGCTGGAAACACCGCAAAAACACTCAGCTCACTAGCTGTACCCACACAAATGGCACTCTGGCCCAGAGCTCACCCTGCTCTGGGCTTAAATACCCTTAATTGCTGATGGGAGTCAGCTGCGCCGGAGGGAAAGGTGGCATCTCAGGTAGGAGGTAGTGGGACACGCCCACACAGGCACCCTCAGGAGAGAGAGGCCCTGCTATGGCCGTAACAATGTCTGTGTGTGTGTATGGCGGGCCTGGGGCTTGCTGGGCCTTGGCCCCAGGACACATGGTCACTGGATGCTTCTGCCCCTCCCGTGGATGCTTGTTGGTCCTGGTCTGCGTGTCTGGATGTTCTAGTGTGGTCGTTATCTCATTTCCTTGGTGGCTCGGGTTGTTGTGTTGTCCTGGACCTCCCCTGTATCAGGGGACCTCCCCTTTATCAGGGGAGGTCCAGGGGAGGTGACTGGGGAGGTGCCAGGGGAGGTGCCTGGGGTCCTGGGACCCTGCTCTCAACTTGTACTAGGGTGCTGGCCTCTAGCAGGGTTGACTGCACATTGCACCCGGTCCTCTGGGACTCTCACCCTTTCGTCATAGTCACCCCATTTGGAGCCTTGCCCCTTCTCCTGCTGGATACACAAGCACACACACTGTGTACTTTCAGATTTTTTGTGTTCCAGGTGCTATATGTTTGTTTTCTTTTGTTTGTTTTTTCGCTCTCACAGGTGCATCAGTGGGCGATACATTGTGCATTTCTATTTTATTTCAATCCCCCCATTTCTACCCCCACCCCACCACCAACACCTCTTTTTTTGTTTCCTCTTGCCTCTCTTGCCTTGGCCTTAGATATAGTCATTATATATATATATATATATATATATATATATATATATATATATATATATATATATATATATATATATATATATATATATATATATATTAGGGGTGCAACGATACACAAAATTCACGGTTCGGTTCGGTTCGATACTTTGGTGTCACGGTTCGATATTTTTTCGATACAAAAAAAATGTTCATGCCTTTTTAATTTGTCATTTATTAAAATTATGAATATATATTTTAACTCAAAAGTACAGTTTTTAAATTTAACCCTAACCCTAGTGCGCGTTTTTTATTTTGACAGCGAATGCGCACCTGCGGACCACTTATGTGCAGCCCCGGTTATTTAGCTCGTCATATTGCAGCCACAGAAATTCTTTTGTCCATGAAACCATAAAGCTGCACTTTCTTTTTGCCTTATAGTCTCATTTGTCATAACTTCTCCGTTTTGTGGTAAGCTTTTCTTTGGCTGTCACTTCTTCACCCCGACCTGTCTTATTTGGCTCAGCAGAACTGAAATGCTTTTACACATGCACTCACATAAGCTCAGCGATTCTCTGCGCGATCAACCTCTCACATGTTTAAGCTTGCTGCGGGAGATTTCACTTGTCATGTTTGCATAGTAAGCTAACGATTAATAAGACGATGTCAGAGGAATTGGTGCACAAATTTTCATCACTCACAGATCAGTGCTGTCGCTCTCTATACACAGTTCGCACGATTGCAAAGTGAAAGCAAAAAACAAGCGCAAATTCAAACGCGATTTCAATATGTCAGATATTGACAGTGGCTCACCGATGCCAATGACATAATTACCCAGCTACATTTCTGAAAGAATGCAAAAGCATTGACATATATTTTTCCTACAATAGCCCGACGGGCAGGGAAGAGATAGATTTTGGTAGCCCGACTGAAAAAAATCGCTAGCTCCAGGACGTCGGGCTAGCGATATTGCAAGCCCTGTATCTGATTGAGGAATCACTCATCTTTGGAAAAGAGAGTTTATTACAGAGAAATGTCTCTTTCCAAAATAAAAGCTATACTATCCGCTTCTTCTGGGCTATATTCTCAGCAGCATAAGGAGAATCATGTGCTAACAGCTGTCTAAATGACTCGGCTAAAGTTAGTAGCATGCTTGTTGTTTTTGTCTTTGCAGTAGGATGATGTCGGCGTAAATGTGCAGTCATATTCGTTGTGTTCCCACTAGTGATTTCAGGTTAATCTGAAGTGACCTTAACGCCACAACACGGCAAATCTCCATTAACGAGCTACCGCCGATCGCCCCGTGCATGGGGCTAGACGGCCAACACGTTAACGAGCTAACTACGCTAACACACTAGTTCCCTCCCATGTAATTGAGCATTGCACGGCACATCCAACATACTGTTTTACTTTAGTCCATGACTCGCTTACCTTCAGGGTCATACGTCACATGAAAACCAAAATAATTCCAAACGCCAGATCTTAATGGGGGAGGTCCATGTTGCAAGGAGAGCTTAACTTCTGTCTTGCTAGCTTGCCCTGCACTCTTCATTCTGACTATGCTGTCTGTGTTGAGCGCTCAGTGGATCTGCGCTCGACAGTGCAGCCTAGGCGGAGTAGTCGAACGCAGATTCACTGAGCGCTCAACACAGACAGCATCGTCAGAAGGAAAGTTGATAAAATAAATTACAAATGTTGTATTGTTCGATATATATGCGTACCGAACCGAAAGCACTGTATCGAACGGTTCAATATCGATACGAATATCGTTGCACCTCTAATATATATATATATATATTTGTAATATATATATATATATATATATATATATATATATATATATATATATATATATATATATATATTATATATATATTTATTAGGGGTGCAACGATATTCGTATCGATATTGAACCGTTCGATACAGTGCTTTCGGTTCGGTACGCATATGTATCGAACAATACAAAATTTGTAATTTATTTGATCAACTTTCCTTCTGACGATGCTGTCTGTGTTGAGCGCTCAGTGAATCTGCGTTCGACTACTCCGCCTAGGGTCGACAGTGCAGCCTAGGCGGAGTAGTCGAACGCATATTCACTGAGCGCTCAACACAAACAGCATCGTCAGAAGGAAGAGCGCAGGGCAAGCTAGTGAGACAGAAGTTAAGCTCTCCTTACAACATGGACCTCCCCGACTCTCTTTCAGATCTGGCGTTTGGAATTATTTTGGTTTTCATGTGACGTATGACCCTGAAGGTAAGCGAGTCATGGACTAAAGTAAAACAGTATGTTGGATGTGCCATGCAATGCTCAATTACATGGGTGGGAACTAGTGTGTTAGCGCAGTTAGCTCGTTAACGTGTTGGCCGTTGTTCCAGATCTACTGGCGTTTAGATCAACTGGCGTTAGTCGAACAGATGTGTGGCAGTCTTGCGTTTCAGGAGCTCCTACCGACAAACCAGCAAAAAACGCCAAATGTGTCATTTGTGACACTTGTGAGGTTATCTCAAACACACTCCGTCAGTCTTGATGCTGTTGAACAACAAAATGTTTAAAAATGTGGCGAGTTTACCTGGTGATATCCTCACGCGCGACGCGATCGCGAAAACAGCAAACAAGTAACACCACGCCGATGTTGTTCACGGGACAGCAAGAGTAAACGATCGGGAGACTCTTGTCGTCGTTATCGTTCCCCTCGCACGGTTTATTTCTCCGGTTTCAGCGTTTTTGCTTCACAACTAAAGCGAGCAGTTTGCTTTGTGTGCACTAACATGGACTCGAGTCAACCAGCGCCACCTCTGGCCAAGTGCCACAGCCTACAGCCAGATCAACTGGTGACACACATCTACACCACGTTTGAATTCGTGTCATGCACAATACATTTGTACCTTTCAATTGTGTCTGTTTGTGCGTCATGCAAATAAACCATTGAAATGAATGAAATGATATCATGTATTTATTATCAGCCTACATTTGTACAAAATGCCAAACGACATACACATAGTCATAAGAATCACCATCCTTATATCAATACTTTTGCCCATAAGAAAAATGTCGTGAACAAATATATGACACACTAATATTTCACCAGTGTTGTAACATCACATGTCGTTAGCATAGTCTGTCTGTGTCTTCCCTCTGCAAACGAACATTTCAGAGTTGGTTGTGATATACAGTCTGTATAAGTGTGGTTAATCCAATGAAGATTTGTAAGGAGATGGCAGTTACTTTGAATTTACAGCAGTTACACAGTGATTAGTAATAAACAGCCAGTGAGAGTGAGTGGATTTAAGAAAGTCAGTGACTCAGGTGTGTAGCTTGGTTTGTCATCTGTTTGTGAGACTGGAGGAGATGTAGAAATCTGTTGTTTTAAATCTTAGTTAGGAAGGTTCCTGTTTGAAAACAAGCACTTTTTGTGAGAAATGCAAGAAGTACATCTGCAGAAAGCACACAGTTACATTCTGTCCATCATGTGGACAAAATAGAAAATGTTGAGCATTGAAAAACTGGGAACGTTGGGCAAGTTCAACAGAAATGTGTTTGTAAGAACGAAAAACCAAATTGTTCCTAAAATAGTTATGGAAAGTCACTGTTGTATGTCTGTGTTCTACATGTTTATCTGATGGGAAATAAAGTTGCTATTGTTTTATTGCAGTTTTTGGATAATTCTGAGTGGATTTACACAGTACGGGTCAAAATGACCCGCAACAAAATCAATGTCACTTTTTTGTTTTTCAACATAATACAAGGGTTAATTTCCAAAACTTCCATATGATCTTCAATTTGTAGCAGATCCACTATCACACAGCAGCTGGAGCAGTTTCAAATAGAGGTCAGTCCACTACTACCATAGCCTACTACTAGATTAACTTGTGACACATCTGCACCTGCTGCTATGATCACATTGAGTAGAGGCTGAGTGGCTGCACTAACCCCTGGTACATCCAAATCTACCCACAAACATGTTGACAGATGCAATGCCAGCAATGTGGATTGTCAACACTGAAAACAATCAGTGAGCAAAGACAACAGGGATCACTTTTTTCTGTTTATTTAGCATGCACAACATTTGTAGTCGCCTTCTGCACAGGGGAAGTCCAGACACACTGTGTGATGCCACTTTCCACAGAAGGTGCATTCAGTCTGCAAGATTGAATGAGATTGTCAGAGTCATTGTCTGACTGTTTATTACTAATCACCTGCGGTACATTCACAGTAACTGCCATCTCCTTACAAATGTTTATTAGATTATCCACACTTATACAGACTGTATATAACAACCAACTCTAAAATGTTTGTTCGCAGAGTAAAGACACAGACAGACTACACTAACGACATGTGATGTTACAACACTAGTGAAATATTAGTGTCATTTCATTCATTTCAAAGGTTTATTTGCATGACGCACAAACACACAATTGAAAGGTACAAATGTGTTGTGCATGAAACGAATTCAAACGTGCTGCAGATGTGTGTCACAGGTTGATCTGGCTGTAGGCTGTGGCACTTGGCCAGAGGTGGCGCTGGTTGACTCGAGTCCATGTTAGTGCACAAAGTAAACTGCTTGCTTTAGTTGTGAAGCAAAAACGCTGAATTCGGAGAAATAAACCGTGCAAGGGGAACGATAATGACGACTACAGTCTCCCGATCGTTTACTCTTGCTGTCCTGTGAACAACATCGGCGTGGTATTACTTGTTTGCTGTTTTCGCGATCGCGTCGCGCATGAGGATATCACCAGGTAAACTCGCCACATTTTTAAACATTTTGTTGTTCAACAGCATCAAGACTGACGGAGTGTGTTTGAGATAACCTCACAAGTGTCACAGATGACACATTTGGCGTTTTTTTGCTGGTTTGTCGGTAGCAGCTCCTGAAACGTAAGACTGCCACACATCTGTTCGACTAACGCCAGTTGATCTAAACGCCAGTAGATCTAAACGCCAGTAGATCTGGAACACTGTCTAGCCCCATGCACGGGGCGATCGGCGGTAGCTCGTTAACGGAGATTTGCCGTGTTGTGGCCTTAAGGTCATTTCAACGAGATTAACCTGAAAGCACTAGTGGGAACACGACGAATATGACTGCACATTTACGCTGACATCATCCTAGTGCAAAGACAAGTGGAAGCAGAAAAAAAACAAGCAAGCATGCTACTAGCTTTAGCCGAGTCATTTAGACAGCTGTTTAATATGCTGCTGAGAATATAGCCCAGAAGAAGCGGATAGTATAGCTTTTATTTTGGAAAGAGACTAGCGATTTTTTCAGTCGGGGTACCAAAATCTATCTCTGCCCTGCCCGTCGGGCTATTGTAGGAAGGAAAAATATATGTCAATGCTTTTGCATTCTTTCGGAAATGTAGCTGGGTTATTATGTCATTGGCATCGGTGAGCCACTGTCAATATCTGACATATTGAAATCGCGTTTGAATTTGCGCTTGTTTTTTTGCTTTCACTTTGCAATCGTGCGAACTGTGTATAGAGAGCAACAGCACTGATCTGTGAGTGATGATAATTTGTGCACCAATTCCTCTGACATCGTCTTATCAATCGTTAGCTTACTGAGCAAACATGACAAGTGAAATCTCCCACAGCTTAAACATGTGAGAGGTTGATCGCGCAGAGAATCGCTGAGCTTATGTGAGTGCGTGTGTAAAAGCAGCAGGATTTATATTTGACTACAATGACCTGGATGACTGAGAACCTTCACAGACAGATATATATTTTAGTTCTGCTGAGCCAAATAAGACAGGTCAGGGTGAAGAAGTGACAGCCAAAGAAAAGCTTACCACAAAACGGAAAAGTTATGACAAATCAGTCTATAAGGCAAAAAGAAAGTGCAGCTTTATGGTTTCATGGACAAAAGAATTTCTGTGGCTGCAATATGACGAGCTAAATAACCAGGGGTGCACATAAGTGGTCCGCAGGTGCGCATTCGCTGTCAAAATAAAAAACACGCACAAGGGTTAGGGTTAAATTTAAAAACTGTACTTTTGAGTTAAAATATATATTTATAATTTTAATAAATGACAAATTAAAAAGGCATGAACATTTTTTTGTATCGAAAAAATATCGAACCGTGACACCAAAGTATCGAACCGAACCGTGAATTTTGTGTATCGTTGCACCCCTAATATATATATATATATATATATATATATATATATATATATATATATATATATATATATATATATATAAACAAGAGTACGCAACACTTGTGTCAGTGGATCTCCAACTTCCTAACTGGCAGACCACAGGCAGTAAGGATGGGCGGACATGTCTCAGCCTCCACCACTCTCAGCACTGGAGCCCCCCAGGGGTGTGTTCTGAGCCCCCTGCTGTACTCTTTGTACACATATGACTGTGTGGCCACTACCAGCTCCACCACCATCATCAAGTTTGCTGACGACACCGTCGTGGTGGGCCTGATCTCTGATAACAACTAGACGGCCTACCTGAAGGAGATTAGGAATCTGGAGAACTGGTGCCAGAGGAACTACCTCCTTCTAAACGTCAGTAAGACAAAGGAGCTGATAGTGGACTTCAGCACTAAGCAGGAGAGGAACTACCAGACCCCCGTCATCAACGAGTGCCCAGTGGAGAGAGTGGACAGCTTCAAATACCTCGGAGTTCACATCACGCAGGACCTGTCATGGTCCTGTCACATCAACACCGTGGTGAAAAAGGCCCGACAGCGTCTCTACCACCTCAGACGCTTGAGAGACTTCCAACTGCCCTCCAAGGTGCTCAGGAACTTTTACTCGTGCACCATAGAGAGCATCCTGGCGGGAAACATCTTAACCTGGTTCGGGAACAGCACCATGCAGGACAGACGAGCTCTACAGAGGGTTGTGCGGTCAGCTGAGCGCACCATCCGCTCCAAGTTCCCTGACCTGCACTCAATCTACAGCAGGCGGTGCCGGACCAAGGCCAGGAAGATCGTGAAGGACCTCAGCCATCCCAACAACAGACTGTTCTCTCTGTTGAGGTCAGGAAAGCGATTCCGCTCCCTGAAGACCAACACAGAGAGACTGAGGAGGAGCTTCTTCCCGCAGGCGATACGGTCTCTCAATCACACCACCACACAGTACTGACCCACACATATGGTTCTTACACACACACTGGACTTTCTGGACTTTGGTTTTGCACAACACTGGTCACTATATTTCTGGTTAATACTTGTACAGCTGCTGTTATTGTGTATATATTTATTTATATTTAGATTTCTTCATACATTCTTATATAGTTCTATATTGTGTATTGTGTATTTTGTTGTACAGTTATTTTATTTTCAACTTTAATTTATATATTTATCTTTATCTTATTCTTCCCAGTTAAATTTACCCTTCATTCTAATTTGTGTTGTACAGTTATTTCATTTTTAACCTTAATTTATATTTTATTCCTTCCTAGTTAAATTTACCCTTTTTAATTTTTCATATTTATTTCCTTTCTTATTCATAGCCTTTTCCTTTTTTGTTTTCTTTAGGTCACGAGCAGTTGTCCAAGTTTTCCACTACATATCGTACTGTGTATGACTGTGTACGTGACAAATAAAATTTGAATTTGAATTTGATTTATCTGAAAAAAATCAAAATACTTTTTTTCCCCTGGGTCCATATATACAGTGGCTTGCAAAAGTATTCGGCCCCCTTGAACTTTTCCACATTTGTCACATTACAGCCACAAACATGAATCAATTTTATTGGAATTCCACATGAAAGACCAATACAAAGTGGTGTACACGAGAGAAGTGGAACGAAAATCATCAATGATTCCAAACATTTTTTACAAATAAATAACTGCAAAGTGGGGTGTGCGTAATTATTCAGCCCCCTGAGTCAATACTTTGTAGAACCACCTTTTGTTGCAATTACAGCTGCCAGTCTTTTAGGGTATGTCTCTACCAGCTTTCCACATCTAGAGACTGAAATTCTTGCCCATTCTTCTTTGCAAAACAGCTCCACAGCTGCCCTTTGACGGCCTCAGTGGTTGTCTAAGAGAATATTAGGAGCAACAACACCATGAAGTCCAAAGAAATCACCAGACAGGTCAGGGATAAAGTTAGTGAGAAATTTAAAGCAGGCTTAGGCTACAAAAAGATTTCCCAAGCCTTGAAAATCCCACAGAGCACTGTTCAAGCGATCATTCAGAAATGGAAGGAGTATGGCACAACTGTAAACCTACCAAGACAAGGCCGTCCACCTAAACTCACAGGCCGAACAAGGAGAGCGCTGATCAGAAATGCAGCCAAGAGGCCCATGGTGACTCTGGACGAGCTGCAGAGATCTACAGCTCAGGTGGGGGAATCTGTCCATAGGACAACTATTAGTCGTGCACTGCACAAAGTTGGCCTTTATGGAACAGTGGCAAGAAGAAAGCCCTTGTTAACAGAAAACAATAAGAAGTCCTGTTTGCAGTTTGCCACAAGCCATGTGGGGGACACAGCAAACATGTGGAAGAAGGTGCTCTGGTCAGATGAGACCAAAATGGAACTTTTTGGCCAAAATACAAAACGCTATGTGTGGCAGAAAACTAACACTGCACATCACTCTGAACACACCATCCCCACTGTCAAATATGGTGGTGGCAGCATCATGTTCTGGGGGTGCTTCTCTTCAGCAGGGACAGGGAAGCTGGTCAGAGTTGATGGGAAGATGGATGGAGCCAAATACAGGGCAATCTTGGAAGAAAACCTCTTGGAGTCTGCAAAAGACTTGAGACTGGGGCGGAGGTTCACCTTCCAGCAGGACAAGGACCTTAAACATAAATCCAGGGCAACAATGAAATGGTTTAAAACAAAACATATCCATGTGTTAGAATGGCCCAGTCAAAGTTCAGATCTAAATCCAATCGAGAATCTGTGGCAAGATCTGAAAACTGCTGTTCACAAACGCTGTCCATCTAATCTGACTGAGCTGGAGCTGTTTTGCAAAGAAGAATGGGCAATGATTTCAGTCTCTAGATGTGCAAAGCTGGTAGAGTGTAACCACGGTAACTTCTGACCCCACTTCCGCCAGTCCCTTTATTGTGGCGGGAATGAATCCTGTATAAGTTCCGGGTCAATCAGCTGCGTCTCCCTGCTCCTCTGCCTGCTGTTGTCCCTGTGGTTGGCGTACTTGTGAGATATCGACAAATTTTACACTACAGACCAGTTGACAGCGTGCAATAACCATTCATCTTTACACTACCTCACAATCGACTCAACGGTGAGTTATTTGTTTCTTTTGTTTTGTCACAATTAATGAACATGCGGAGCCGCGATCGCGCATCCTAAAACGCCGGTAAGCTAATGCTAGGCTAGCGACAGTAAGTGCAATTACTAGTTTTATTTATTGAATATTGTTGTTTTTGTTTATTCCATTATGGCCGAATGTTGACTTAACGTATCTAGAGTTGAACGAGTCATTTGAATTTTGTAGTTTTGTCCGTTTTGGATGTTTTTTTTGTTACTTTTCTGATGAAATGCCAAAACGGCCTATGAGATTTTGCATAGTTAAATTCCATTGAGATTATTGAATCTGTTGCGCAACACCTGTGGTTAAATGAGTTTTGTAAATATATTTGGTTAACTTTGGATAATGTTTATTAGCTTTATTGCTGATATACTTTGATGGGACCCATAAGAATGTTTTTCTATAATAGTATTTTGAATGAAATTCATTATAAGAGATGATGGTTTATTGATTTTTGTGTGAAACATGGCATTAATTACTTGTCTTTGTTATTTATGGATTTATTTTGTCACAGCAGTAGAATGCTGTTTCATTTTCTTCAGTGAATGATAATTTATGTTTTTGACCTTGTTTAGGTCAGGTTTTTTTTTTCTCTCCCGCGATCAGCCCTGATCAGCGCGAGATGGCGAGCCACCCGACCACCGCTACGTTGCGGTAGGAATCGTAAACCTATGGACTGAATTAAACTGTTGACACATGACCTATCACAGGTCTATGGAACTAAACAAAATCTCATACTGGACTACACCTCATCCCACCTCCTTTTGGAACCTAATAAGCTGTTTTGTATTGTCAACATTATTTTTGTTTGTGATATATATGCATATTTATTTATTTTTTGTACATCTGTCTATACATGTCTCATAACAAACATAATATATATATTTTGAGCTCTACTTTGGTTTCCTGTGTTTTATTCACACACTCAGTGTGTGTGTGTGTGCTGTTTGTGTGTGCTGTGTGTGTGCTGTGTGTGTGCGCTGTGTGTGCGCTGTGTGTGTGCGCTGTGTGTGCGCTGTGTGTGTGCGCTGTGTGTGTGTGCGCTGTGTGCGCTGTGTGTGTGCGCTGCGTGCGCTGTGTGTGTGTGTGTGCTGTGTGTGTGTGTGTGTGTGCGCTGTGTGTGTGCTGTGTGTGTGTGTGTGTGTGTGTGTGTGCGCTGTTTGTGTGTGTGTGTGTGGCAGTCAAATGCATTCCAAACAATCTCACTAGGGCTATAGTTCTTGAGACCAGCAGGTTGGGGGTTTTTATATTGTTTTATCTTTTTTTTTTTTTTTTTTTTTTTTCCTGTTTGTTTTCAGCAGATCACAGGGCAGCACTCTTGGCAAAAACAAGAGTACGCAAAATCTGCTTCTAAATCAATAAAGGCAGGTGTACTGATGTGACTGTGTTAGGAAGGTCATGTAGTTCTCACCTGGAGTCTTTTCTTATAAACTGCAAACCTTTTAGTTTAAGGAGCTTGGAAAGAAAAGTGGTTGGACTTCTTTAAGTTTCTTCAAGACGTTTCTCCTCTCATTGGATAAGCTTCGTCAGTTCTTCAGATTCCCAGGTATTTAAGCTCTACTGGGAGTTGTCCCTTAAGAGAGTCGTTCATGTGCCTCATCACATGAGTCAAGGTGTGATTATATATAAGGCCCTGTCATGACAATGACTGATGTATATTGCATATACTGCCTATTTTTTTTAAAACAATTCATTGCATGCACAAGACGAAATTGAACCGCAGTCGAATTCCTGTTTCGACACTTGCAGTTGGGATGTAAAGTGAAATGATTAGTAAGAGTTTGGCAAAAATAAAGATGATTCTGATCCAGTTCTGATTGTGATACAGCTTCTTCAAAGTCAAACACTCCTAAAGAACCTTAACGTGTGTTCTGCTGGAGTGTAATGTTGTGAGTACCATGCAAGTAACTGCTGTCTTAATGAATTTCTTTTAAACAGAGATGTTGTCCCTCTCTTATATTTCTAAGCCAAAGCAGTTTGCTCCTATGTTCTGATTCTGAGTCTGCACCCAACAGCTGATTCTGGGCACACATTAACATTAATGGAACCTACATCAGTGCCCAGAGGCATTGCGCTTGGTTCTAATCAAAACTGCTGTTGACTATTGATTTTCTGAGACTGTTCATGCTAATGAAGTCTGCAGGAGAGAGTACTCTTGCTTCTTTTTTCCTGGGACTGTCTTTTTTTCATCAAACTGGTGATTTTCTTTCCTTGTCTAAAGAGGCTCTTAAATATCTTGGTGTTTTTTATTTTTTTTTTTTATTTAAAAAATTTTTTTTTTTTTTCTTTAAACTATTCATGTATTCAGTATCCATGAACTGTCTACTCTTTAAAACACTAAGATGTTACTGATTAATGTACTAAAAATAGGGGTAGTTTTCTGGTTACCAATGCAAATGTAAACAACTAACGTTTTCAAATACATTTAGGTCATGAGAAACTTGTCTTATCTTTTTAAAAATGAACTGAATATTGTCACTAACACAACATCTAGATAAAGTCATACATTTACATCTAAGTTTGGTGACAGGCATTCTACTCTTCAAATCTCCACCAGCTTTTCAGGCAACCAGAACTTTTTTGCTGTCAGGTGTTACTGATTAACCAGCAAGTTGTGAATGCCCAGAGGCCCAAATAAATAAGTTCAGAATGCAATGCGAAGACATAGACATATTTTTAAAGGCCCTGTTGCTGATCCACAATGACTAAACAGAAAAATTATATGATGATGTATTGTCCCTTTTGGGTTACCAGTTACATGGAAATGTATCATCATTACAAATGACTGCTAAACTGTGAAATGTTTGAGTCGTTTGCTTGTTAATATTGCTGAAATCTGAGGTGATCATGTGACTTCTTAAAGTTTATCCTTTTTTTTTTTTTTTTTTTTTTTTTTAACAGGAAGATTGATGACCAACTGGCTATCAATGGAAACACAATTGCACTAGTAATTAGCAGGAATAGAGTGAGCCATAGTACCACTAATCAAAACACAGTGGGACTCTCTTTTAATTAAACACAAACAACCCTGTTGTTTAAAAACTATAAATAAGTGCTTCAGCCTAGGAATAGCATTAAAGTTACTAATGAAAGTCAGATTGTTTTTGACGTCTCAGAAAAATGTGTAAACATTTCTCAGGAAAAAACACTGACATCCTCCATGCCAACAAGCGTAGTCTCTCTCAACCAAAAATAAGAAATATGAAGAAAAGTACTGTGTTCTGCGTACATTTCAACTTAAATGTTGATTTTAGATAAGAGAATATTCCTGTTGAAATTGTTTTTTCATTATTTATTTACCATTTATGATTTTAGTTAATATCAATTCAGTAATTCACAATAGAAAATAATCATTTGTTGCATTTCATTTCACAAAGTCAGGAAAGGAATATTGAAGTCTAGACTGCTCTAATTTCCAATTCAGTTAAATTCAATTTTATTTCATTTTATCGACTGGAAAAAGACTGCACAAAGCAAACAGCAAAAAGTAATTATTTATTTATGGTTAAATCCAAAAACAAAAAGATGTATACAGAAAATATAAGCTAGGCACAGCTGTGTCTGCAGGATGGATGCATAAAATTAGAGTTTCAGTGATTAGTATTGCTGTAATGTAGCTGTTTTCTTCTCCTTTCTGTATTACATTATGTTACGCTCCAGTAAACTGTTTTAATCTCTCACCCTCTTTCTATTTAATATCTAATACACACGAAAGAAAGTCTTCATTGGGGTGTACGTTTCTAAATAAATAAATACACCATAAAAACTAGAATCACATTGATCTGTAATCATGCAGTGTTGAAATTATTCCAGGAAAGCCACTGTTATGATGAATTTATGACTTTGAATTTTTTATTCTCAGCAATGTATTTATTGTCCATAAAAACAGGCTTCCATCTTAATCTAAAAAAATGTTAATGTGGCAGACTTTAAAAGCCAGAGGCTCATGTATCACTATGCAGGTCATCAAACATGCTCTGCATGAGGAATATGACTGTTCATAATCCACTTTAACATTATAGACTAATACTAATTTTCTATGAGCCATCCACATTTCATCACACATCCCTTATCATGTTTGTTTTCTTCAGTGCCTGTGTATTGCCATTATACATTAAGGAACACTAGAATTAAGGCCTTTAGGTCTTGGATTATTGATAGTTGATGCAAAGACACGACTTCAAACACCCAGGAAACGATGAAAGAAAAGCTAAAGTTTCCTGCTTGTCTATCATCACAGTATCAGACTGCTTGCTGTTTAATTTACTAAGCATCCTACTTCTCATGTAAATGTCAGATATCCTTCATGCCACTACTACTTATTTCCAACGTATATGGTACAAGGTATTTGGCATTGAGGGGATGGAAAATTTTGATGAAAAACACGAAACCATAACCTGTGTTATTAAAATATGTAATATCCCTTTTGTAAGCGTTAAGCTAAGTCTTTAACATTTAATTTCAAATAAATAGATTTAATGAAATGAGTTTTATACTAAATATTGATAATAAAAAAAAAATATAAGAAAAAAATTGAAAAACAAAATCTATGCCAAAATACAGAAGCAGTGTCTGATGCATGTTGAATAGAATAGAATAGAATAGAATTCAACTTTATTGTCATTGCACATGCACAGGTACAGGGCAACGAAATGCAGTGAACAACCTTTAGCAACAATAACTTGAAGCAATCATGTTCTGTATAACTTTATTAGTCTCTCACGTCACTGTGGAGGAATTCTGCCTACTCTTGTTTGCAGAGCTGTTTCGACAGAGCTCTTTTAAGGTCCTGACACATCATGTCAATTGGGTTGAGGTCTGGACTTTGAAACACCTTTACTTTTTTTTTTTTTTTTTTTTTTTTTTTTTTTTAAAGCAGTTCAGTTGTAGAGTTTCTGGTGTGCTTTGGATCAGAACTCAATTTGGACCAAGGTTTAGCTCTTAGACAGATGGCCTTATCAATGGTTTGAGAATACTTTGGTATGCAGATAAATTTGTGGCTAACTTAATGACTGCAAGCTTCCCAAGTCCTGTGGATGCAATGTGCTGATATTCTGTCTTTCATTCTTGCTAAAAAGGACACTGTGCATTATGGCCAAACATTTCCCCATCTGGTCCTGTCCAAATACACCATTCTGCGAGTGGTTTGTTCAGATATAAACCTAAGCCCTTTTCCTTTTCAGAGGAAAAAATATTTTCCTGGCAACTCTTCCAAATATCCTGTACTTATACAATCCTCTCCTGATAAGAATAGCAACTGTGTTGAATGTTTTCCACTTGTGAGTAGCCTTTCACACTGTAGAATGATGGATTTCAAATTGTCTGGAAATGGCCTTATAGCAACCCAGTATCATGACAAAATGTGTAATAGACACGCATGTCCACCGTGTCCATTTCACACTTTGCCTCTCCAAAACATGGAATGGACACATATGAAGAAGTTGCTTAACTGCATGCAGAATTTGCATTACCAGCATGGGGAGATAGTATAGTTAAAATCCACAAAGTCTGTAATGAGCAAAAAATGTATGAAGTACATTCCATGGTCCTTAATCGCTGTGAATGATTTAAGCTAGGCAGCTAATATGTATTTACAAGTAAATGTGCTAATTATATCTGATTAAATTCTTTCCAGTGATTATTTTCATGTGGGCTTGAAATAAAATATCTCCCTCTGCTGTTACTGCAGCTTCCTGCAACTTCTGCATGTGTGTACATTTCACATTTTGGATAGGTAAAGCATGAAATGGACACACCTGCATGTCTTTTACACGTTTTGCTTATAGATCTTCAGTACAGTGGGCAGCAATACTTGCTTCTCTAAGATCCTTCTTCACAGTGTATAGATGTTACAGTAACTGGAGGAACTCAAACGCAGGACTCCTTTGCTCAAAGGAAGAACAGAGGGTTTATTCACAAACACCAGGTGAAATGTGTGACAGTGACAAAATGCTAAATACAAGGGTGCGGGGATCAGGGCTCCAGGGAATCCACAGGGAAAAGCAGGGGGACACTCTCACTCCTCTTCAGTCTCTCTTGGTATCTCACCAGTCTCTCCCTCCTCTCTCGCACCAGGATCGCTGTAGGGAACAAGGGCAGGTCCAGGGTGTCTGTATACAGGGAAACAATGTGTTAACGCAAGAAGCAAAACCACGGGAACTAGACTGCAAGGTCCTAGCCAGGATTTCACTGACACAGGTCAAGCAAAGATTCAGCGAAGATCAGTCTCGCTTCTTCCCTTTAGTAGAGGCCAGTGAATGAGACGCAGGTGTTGATCATCTCCCAGGTATGTAGGCCAAAGGTGGGAGCCCACAATGAACTCTGCCCAGGCGACAGAGGGAGAGAGAGGAAGAGAGGAAAAAGAGAAAACAAAGCAGAATTTCTCAGGCAGATCTGTTGGACCGTGACAATAGATGGATATAGATAGATATACATATATAGCTTATGTCTTAATGTGCACTTTTTTAAAGGGACTTTTTTTTCACATTTTCACATCAGTCCCTAAGGCTCTCAGTATTCACCTTATGCCTTTTAACATCCTCAACCGCGAGCAATCAACTTGCTCGTGGTTGAAGTAATTTTACCTTTTATAGCTCGATATTCTGCCCACACTACCACCTAAAAGTGGCAGAAAAGTAAAAGACCTTGCTGATGACTTGTCCAAAAATGGAATTGGGAAAGGGGAAACGACAAAGGACAGGAATAATATGATGAAAATAGATGGGCTAATGCAGGTAGGAATGTAAATGACATAACATAGGCAGAGTTTAAAGAAAAAGAACATAATGTCAAGTTGTATTTTTGTTCAGTTTTTTCTTTGTTGTTTTCTTTTAGGGGTGTACGGTAGAGTTTGCTCCTGAGTGGTTTCCTAGAAAAGCCATGCATATAAGCTTTGACGATGTAGGAGTTTATGGTTTATCAAGTCTTTTGAAGAGTGTCCTTTTAATTCTGAACCATTAATGGAAAATGGTAATTTGTTAAAAAGAATAAATGCACCACAGTATGTGTGAGACCTTGGGAAAGCTGCAGGCATCTGAAACATACGATGTCTTAATGTGCAGTTATAATCCATTGCCAATTAATTTTGTACTTAAGGTGAAGAATCTATCTCACTTGCTCTCCCTGTTTTCATGTAGTAGTTAAATGGATTTTATTGACGTGGGAAAGGCAATGCAAGGGACAACAAATATTATATAAATATTATTAGTTCCTCATAGTGTGTGCGGCCAACCCATTTTAACGGTGTCTGTTAATATCATTTTGTCAGAGCCACTGACTCACTTAAACACAAGGTATCCTTGTGTATTACTTGACCCAACATATCTGTCATTCATAAACCTAACCAAGACGTTTTCAGTGAGTAAACCTAATCACTGACTTGCAGCTAAAGCAAAAAATACAATTTTCTTTTTTTTAAATTAAAGTGAAAATAAGGCAAAAAAGAGTAGCTCTTTTAGGTCTTAGTTACAAATTCATACAGACCAGCCATTTCAGTCAGTGCACACCGTAGCAACTTCTGCTCGCTAGGGAAAATTGTGTGTTTCTCAACTAGAACTACACATGATTGTTAAAGTTGCCCATAGTTTACATGCGAAACATCAGCTCCTCTCAAAACACTTTCTTCACTCTCTGAGCTGAGAACATGTAACTTCATATTAAAGGTTGGACCATTTGAAATGTGTTAGTTGCAGTGGTTAGATACTTGTGACATGTTGTCTAAATAGGGAGATGCGGGCTGATTCTAACAAAATGGTACTATGAACAACATAGTATGAACCAGGATAAGAACATCTTAGTATTTCTCACCAATGGACAATAAAGAAAGAAAAATGTGTACCACATAAATCTGAAATATTTCCAAAAAACAGGAAAAAGACCAAGGCTGAGTGTGGGCATACGGTCTGGAGGTACACAGAACCATGCACAGCAAGCTGGGATGCACTTTGTCCTGACACTTGTCTATCAAAGTCAGCTTTAACATTTTGAGTACTGCAAGCTTCTTTTTATGGGTCCTGGCTGTTCATAACCCATTTATCATTTTAGTATCTACTAACCTAAGTATTTAATACCCCACAAGACACTGGATCAAATTTGACCCACACTGTAAAAACTGTGACTAGAGGCTACTTAAAAAAGTTATGGCAACAAAGTGACACTTGAAATAATTAAGTAGATTTTAATTTCAAAAGATTTATGTAAAATGTAGAGAAAATGTTAATTAAATTCAAATAGAAAACAAAAGTAGATATTAATAGAATTAAACTGTAAATATGTGTTGGATTTAGGGTCAAAATCTCAAACTGAAGGTTTAAATTGCCCAACTTTACCAAAAAAAAAAAATTGATATGAAATAAGTCTCTGAGAAAAATTACTTTGAATTTACTAACTATCTGGCAAAGGTTTAGTAAAAACTTCCTAAAATATCCATTGCAAAGAAATGAAATCTTCTTGTTTTTTCAGTAAAACTCAAATTGGATTCAATAATTTTCCAAATAAACCTTAAAAATAATGACTGAATAATAAGAGAAAATGAAATGAATTTAACTTATTTTCTGAGTAAAATGAATCAATTTCACAAAGAAAACATCAAAACAGTAATGTGTTTTATTGTGGAAAATAAAACACAGTAATTTATAATATAACATTTTTCTGCTCGTATACACTGAATTCTTATCAATCTCCTGATCTCCTAAATACATTCCTCTGCTGTAAATTTGTTTTAGTGTCATAAACAGTTTATCACACAGCTTTGTGTACAGAGCAACAGCAACATAAAGGAACTGCATGAATGTAAACCAGTTTTGTAAAAAAGAAATTAATCTTTAGATTAGACTGTAATATCAACATGAACCTGAAATTTGAATATCCTTTACCGTTTCCTTTATCTCTGTTACTTATTTATGATTGACTAACAAAAGGTTTTGTTAGTCAATCTTTTGTTAAATTGAATCACTCAATATAACTGTAGAACAAAGTTTTTTCACTCATGTACATGGAATATCAATAATGTAAATCAACCTTTTATCCCAATTTGGATGTTTAACCTGAGAAAATCTAAGACACATGTAAGAGGAAGTAACATTTCTACAGCTACAGGACTGCACTTCTGTTAAATTTTAAAGTTGTTTTAAACTAATGTTTTATAGTAACATACACTATAAACAAAGAAAAGCTTCCCTAGTGATTCCTCCAATTTGTTGCCTTTCAAACAGAATATTCCTAAGAAACTTGTAGGTAATAAAAAACAAACATTAAAATGAAGAGCACAAATACAGCCTGACACATTGCAGGTCATTTGGGTAAGATATGAATAAGTTGAAATTAACTTGAAAACTGAAAAGATAGCTGCATCTAACAAAGACAAACCAAAGGTTTTCAGTGAGCTTACTTCCTTTTCATTCTTTCAGAGTCCTCGTTTAAGCCAATAACTTGTTCTTGAGGCTGTTCACTTTTGGTGAGAGCTTAGCACAATCCAGTTCAAGGAAAAGTTTCTGGAATACTTCCAAGGTGTATTTTAGCTCTTTGAGATAGGCAAGATCGACTGCATATGTCAATCCAACCAGCATTGCGCATGCTCTTGGAAAATTACCCAGAGCAGGCATAACTCTCACACCCTCCAGCACAATGCCAATGTCATCCTCCTCAGATCCAACAGCCTTGATTTTGTAGATTTTCATCCTCTGTTCAGAAAGATCTTGTGACACACCATCCTCATCAGCATCCTGAAACAACAAACACATGGGTTTTCTGACTGTAGTTGCACACATGAAATATTTCCTGGACACATCCTGTAGCTGAATGACAAATAAAACATGATAATGCCTCAAATTATTTGAAACTTGACAAACACATATGAATAACAAAAACAGAATAATGTTTCTACTTCAACACTTACACTGTACTCTTTGATCAGTTGATCAATGGACTCCCCAAGGGTACACCATCAAGCACTGAATAACCAGATTTCTGGTTATGTTATTGCTAGGATTGCTTGGTGACTGAAAATGAACAAGAATTCCAAAAATTATCATCAGATAAGTGACCATTTATTAAGACAAAACTGTGAGAATTGGCAGTATTAAAAAAAAAAAAACTGTTAAATATCAAATTATCATCACATGGAACATTATGTGCGATAATTAGCTGATGTTAATGCACATGCCTGGTTGCTGACAGTCAACACAAAGGTATTGTCAACACTATATACAGTGGGGCAAAAAAGTATTTAGTCAGCCACCGATTGTGCAAGTTCCCCCACCTAAAATGATGACAGAGGTCAGAAATTTGCACCAGAGGTACACTTCAACTGTGAGAGACAGAATGTGAAAAAAAAAATCCATGAATCCACATGGTAGGATTTGTAAAGAATTTATTCGTAAATCAGGGTGGAAAATAAGTATTTGGTCAATAACAAAAATACAACTCAATACTTTGTAACATAACCTTTGTTGGCAATAACAGAGGTCAAACGTTTACTATAGGTCTTTACCAGGTTTGCACACACAGTAGCTGGTATTTTGGCCCATTCCTCCATGCAGATCTTCTTGAGAGCAGTGATGTTTTGGGGCTGTCGCCGAGCAACACAGACTTTCAACTCCCGCCACAGATTTTCTATGGGGTTGAGGTCTGGAGACTGGCTAGGCCACTCCAGGACTTTCAAATGCTTCTTACGGAGCCACTCCTTTGTTGCCCGGGCGGTGTGTTTTGGATCATTGTCATGTTGGAAGACCCAGCCTCGTTTCATCTACAAAGTTCTCACTGATGGAAGGAGGTTTTGGCTCAAAATCTCACGATACATGGCCCCATTCATTCTGTCCTTAACACGGATCAGTCGTCCTGTCCCCTTGGCAGAAAAACAGCCCCATAGCATGATGTTTCCACCCCCATGCTTCACAGTAGGTATGGTGTTCTTGGGATGCAACTCAGTATTCTTCTTCCTCCAAACACGACGAGTTGAGTTTATACCAAAAAGTTCTACTTTGGTTTCATCTGACCACATGACATTCTCCCAATCCTCTGCTGTATCATCCATGTGCTCTCTGGCAAACTTCAGACGGGCCTGGACATGCACTGGCTTCAGCAGCGGAACACGTCTGGCACTGCGGGATTTGATTCCCTGCCGTTGAAGTGTGTTACTGATGGTGACCTTTGTTACTTTGGTCCCAGCTCTCTGCAGGTCATTCACCAGGTCCCCCCGTGTGGTTCTGGGATCTTTGCTCACCGTTCTCATGATCATTTTGACCCCACGGGATGAGATCTTGCGTGGAGCCCCAGATCGAGGGAGATTATCATCCATTTTCTGATGATTGCTCCCACAGTTGATTTTTTCACACCAAGCTGCTTGCCTAATGTAGATTCACTCTTCCCAGTCTGGTGCAGGTCTACAATACTTTTCCTGGTGTCCTTCAAAAGCTCTTTGGTCTTGGCCATGGCGGAGTTTGGAGTCTGACTGTTTGAGGCTGTGGACAGGTGTCTTTTATACAGATGAGTTCAAACAGGTGCCATTCATACAGGTAACGAGTGGGGGACAGAAAAGCTTCTTACAGAAGACGTTACAGGTCTGTGAGAGCCAGAGATTTTCCTTGTTTGAGGTGACCAAATACTTATTTTCCACCCTGATTTACGAATAAATTCTTTACAAATCCTACCATGTGGATTCATGGATTTTTTTTTCACATTCTGTCTCTCACAGTTGAAGTGTACCTCTGGTGCAAATTACTGACCTCTGTCATCATTTTAAGTGGGGGAACTTGCACAATCGGTGGCTGACTAAATACTTTTTTGCCCCACTGTAGGTAAAGACAATTCCAAGTTGTATGCTTAAACAAGTTGTATGCTTGTAAGCTTCAATCTTTAAATGTGTCGTTTTAGTAAATTACATTAATTTAGTCATTTAGTTTTTTATCTAATTTAGTTTGTTTGTCAGAAAGGGTTTTTCCTTCTTGGGACAAAACAAAAACCCAGCAATACCTGTATTACTTTTTATTTTTATTTTATTTTTTTTACTAAGAACAGACATGTATTTAAAATACAATTAAAACATGAAACCCATAATTTTGTTGTTAATTATATCAGTGGCGTCCTCTTGCACTGACAAAAACATGCAAACAAATTAGTGGAGCTGTGCACCATGCAAATGAAATTTGACAAAAAAATTCTTTAAATAAAATTCCAAGCTGAAATGTCTGTGGAAAATACCTTGGCTATGATAGCCTGCAACTTCAATCCCATGGCTCCCCCCTTGGAATGGAAAAGGGCTAACAGTTTGGGAGTGTACTCATCCAGCATGGACATGAATTTGGGTTCAAGGTGTACCAGGGTGATCCTGTAGAACTCATCCTGCAGCTGAATGACAAAAAAAACCATGATGCAGCCTCAAATTATTTGAAGTTTGAAAGATTACATTAAAAAAACCCAAAAGCCTACCTAAAATGAATTTGGAACTCACATGAGATGCCTCAAACAAAGCTGGCCATCTGGCTTTGATGTCTTCAATGCTGGGGGACAGGTTGACAATTTCATGTCGTCTATGTGCAAATGTTTTAGCCATTTTTTCTTTTATCACTTTGTTGTTGTCTCTTTTCTTGACTTCAGTAAGCAACTGAATTCTCTCTTCTTCTTGACTGTCCTCATCTTCACCTGCTGGATATGGCGGAAGGTAATTTACCTCTGCTTTCCGAGGCTTTTTCACTTTATTTGCAGACTTCTGGTCACCTGGACTCTTGTGTTTCATGGCATTGCATGTCAACTCAGGAACACCAAACCCTCTAAGTTTTGTACGATAATTGGCCATCTTGTATTTGATGCTTTGTTGCCAACCATAATAACCTGAGAAAGAGCCAGGTTCCTTGAGACAAGGGTATTTTGTCACAAGTGCCTCAGCAACATAACTAACCTGTGCACTTGAAGGATGGGCCGTAAATGTAAATATAGTTTCAGCCAACTTCTCAAGAATATCAGTCTTTACTTTGGAGGTGGGCAGAAGATTTCCATTCTTTTTATACTCCTCAGTGGCTCTTTCCAGGTACATCTCAGTTTCATATCCAAACTGTGGAATGGGAAACTGTTTCGGCCAGGGCTCACAACGTTCTGTGGTCTTCTGCCTTTTGAGAATAATGGTGTCCTGAGAAGAAGTAGTTGCAGCAGAGTCTGCATTGGATACAACTGACTCAGCATATGAGGAGTCATAGTCAGACAGTTGGCCAGAGGGGCCGCCAAAACTGTCATCAACCGGAGTCAAGCTTAGCATGACCGGGATGATGCCAACAACCTTCACAGTGTCTTTGTCTTTTATCTGGTCAGCTCTGTGAAGAGTGAAGTCTTCTTCCTCCTAGCGTTTTTCCCGCTCGGTTGCAGGGTCCGCTTTTCTGCAAAGTCGTCTCCACTTGGGTCGGTCAAGGGCGTCGGTCAGATCGGCTTCGATCTTCTTCACGTCGTCCTTGATTCGGTCCATCCATCTCCGCTTTGGTCTGCCTCTAGGTCGACGTCCTTGGGGGCTGAGCCGCAGTGCTGTTCTCACCACTGAGTTCTCATCGCTCCGTACCACATGTCCGTACCACCGCAGCCTCGCTTCTTGCATCTTATCTGTGATTGGCGCGATTCCCATCCTCTTTCTAACGTCGGCGTTCATGACGTGGTCCCATCGTGTCAGGCCTAGGCACCATCGCAGCATCCGCATTTCCATCGTGTGAAGGGCTTGTTCGTGCTTTGCGCTGACTGGCCAGCACTCGGATCCATAGAGGGCGACGGGGCGCACTACACTCTTGTAGATCTTTGACTTGAGGCGATTGGGCATTCTTCGGTCACACAGGACGCCGGTGACTTGGCGCTATTTCATCCACGCTGCGTTGATCCTGGCTCGTACATCTAGTAGGATATCGCTGTCACTGTGAAGAGTGAAGTAGTCCTGGAATTCTGGGTCAAAATACTGAAGACTGAAGTCATTTGAAATCCCAAAAGTATCCTTCACAACACTCTGCAGCTCCTCCAATGTTGGTGGGATCCCTGATGGAAGAACCAACTTCTCGATTTGGTCATCAATAATTACACGAAGCTTTGCCTCCATCTTGTTCAACCTAAAATAAAATGTAAATGGGCAGAGTTAAATTTCCCTTCAATTAAATAAAATTAGTTATTACTTTTCATTTATACAATAGTTGAGATATAAAACTATAAAACAAAAAGCACACTTCAACACACCAAATGTTGCAAATAACAAATACTTGGGAGATTTACATGTTATCAAGTTTTTGTTGTTGTCGTTTTGTTTTTTGTTTTTTACCTATTATTCACAGCAGATGTAACGTTTCAGGGTTACCAAGCGTTTTCTTCCCACATTGTAAGAAGCCAAGGGCCACATGTCACCAAGTTTCTGCTGCTCCAAAAGACTGATCTTGCCAGTGTCCTCCAGTTGAAAAGATCTCAGATGCTCTACATACCATGCAGCAAGTAACTTCACAATGAAATATACACAATTGTCCAAAACGACTATCTGTATTATCTCAGCAAAGTCTGGTAGTCCACATGTTGAACCATTAGACAGGATCATCCCAGCAGTGTATCTTGTTCCACTGTAGGTGACAGTGGTGGCAAGCTGCACACAAGTCAGAGATGGTGATCTTGCTCTCAAATCTGCCTGTATGTCTGGATGCAGCACATCTACAGGCATTCTGGATATTTTTGTGACAAGCAGGGCAGGTTTCACCTCTTTTGATTGCATGTGGTATGCCATCATCATTTGATGCCTTGTAGAAAGGGTCAGCAACACATTTTTGAAATTGTTAGTGTGTCTCACAACTTGCTTGAAAAATCTGTGTTTCGCCTCAAAGCACATTGTCCATACTCCAACCAATGGCCCATATTTTTCTATTAAAGCAGGGTAGTGCTCCAAAAAATGGTGTTTTGGTGTGAGCCTTTGATCAGGAAAAACTTCCAAATATCTGACACGATGGTCAGATATTTTAAATTAAAGGTAGGCAATACTTTGTGTTGTGTGAACAGGGGCAACCACTAACTCAACAATGTCCTTCAAAGTCAGAAGAAGTTGCCAAACAGGATCATTGTCACGGAGGAGCAGGGAGGACTCGGCGCAGACTGAAGTCTCAGAAAAACAGGTTTATTTACACACTCCAGGTGCACTATATACAGGTGAGGGAGAAGGGGGCCAGGGTTCCCAGGGGTGCAGAGCGGGGTCGGGAAAAGCGTCCAGAGTCTCCAAACCAAAACACGAGAAATCTGCATACAGAGAACAAGGGTTAGCACGGAACTTTTATGGACAGAGCTCAAAACTGGCTGAGGCTAAAGTAGCACTGACGAGCGTTATTCAATAGTCCAGCGGCGAGGTGCTCTCAGTCACTGCCTTAAGTAGCGGGAGCAAACAGGGTGAGGAGCCACAGGTGATTGCCTACAGGTGGTGGAGGCCGGGAGCTCACAATGAGCTCCGCCCAGGCAGAGAGAGAGGAGAGAGAGAAAAGACAAAACATAACATGTAGCCACACAGGGCCAGCCGAGCAGGCACGGGGACCGTGACAATCATCTTCAGGTACACGTAAACCAACAAGGAAAGGCAACAAACGTATTAGGGCCCAGTTTTCATGAGCATTTCCTCCTACAGTTTTGCGACCAGCAAAATTTGAAGGGATTGCTTGTGGACTGTTCAATTTGTCTGAGCCCTTATATGGAAAACATGTGACTATATTATTCAGTTCAGTCAAACTGAAGTAGTGCTTCTTCAAAAAAACTTGAAAACACAATGCTAACTCTCTTGGCACTATTCCCTCAAAAAGGTCATGAAGGACATCTGGTGGGTATCCAGACACAAAGTGTAAATTATTAAGTTGATCAGTTAATGGACATGACCGCTTTAAGCCAAAATAAGGCACTAAATTAGGATTTTCTTTGACAGCTTGTACGTGTAAAACATAGTCATCCTTTTTTCGAAGTGGGAAGACCCCAGACCGTACTTCTTATGTCTGGTACTCTGAAGAATGTCCAAGGCAGAATCTACAAACATATGGCCCGTTAAAACTTTCAACAAGCACCAAGGTTATCAGCTACAACACAGTGTAGGGCGCTGATAGGTTTGTAGCTTGAACCTATTCGCTGGAACGTTGAGGACAATATAATTACACTGCAAGCAAGACACGAAGTAGGCAAAGTTCTTCATGTTTCTCGTGCACGGGAGAGAACCGGACAAACGCCATTCCTTCGCTTGACCCCAGTTGCTCTCGTCCATTCTCCCGTAACACTGCTCTTTTATTGAGGTTACATGAATATGCATAGGTTCATTAACATATGACGTCTTCATACACACAAAGAGTACCTTGCGTGTGTGTGTGTGTGTGTGTGTGTGTGTGTGTGTGTGTGTGTGTGTGTGATTTGTGTGAGGTCAAGATGTGACCCTGTGAAGACTCCCCAAAGCTGGTGCCAGGAGTCTAGCGGGTCCATCTGAACAAAAGGCTCTTATACTTAGAGAGATATACGTGTGTTTGCTATACCATATACTGTATCAACAAAGAGAAGATAGGACCTCTCTTATGCTCCTAGGATGTGGGTGTGCATTCCACTCTAGAATGCACACCAAGCCTTTGCAGCCTGCTAAAGATCACAGTGCTATCACTACACAATTGATTATACACCTCTAAGCATATATGGTTAAATATTTCTAAGCATAAATGACAATCAACAATACAAAACCTAACAGGCGCCTTTAATATTTCTCCCTAAATATGAAATAAAAACCCCCTCCTGTTCAAGAGTGACAAGATCTTTCAAAAGTGGATCCAATACTACTTTGTATTCAAACTGTTTCACATCAACAAATTTGCAAAGTAAAGCTAGTTGTATTGATGTTAAGGCAGACTGTAATCTCGATGGCAAATTGGCCAAAACCCAATAAACTGCAGTTATTTTATGTTTTTTTCGAGAGGTTCCTAATGGGTTACACACCTCAAATTCATCAACATAAATTATTATAGAGAGTCTTGTTTCTTCTACAGCATAAAAGTCATTGTCCTTAAAACACGTACCATCAAAAATGGACTCAAAATGCCCTGTGCTACTTGAGCACCTCGAAAAGGCTTCCACTGCAATATCTTTGTTTTTCAGTACTTCTTGCAAAGTCTTTAGAACTGGTACATATTGAAAGCTCTTTTTTTTGTTCAGCATCAAGAATATATTCAATAGGATCCACAAACTGGAAATGCTCCTTAAAATACTTATTTCTCTTAAAAGCTGAACCAAGTGGCCCGCCTGCTCCAAGAGCTCTGCTAATGGGATGAGAGCTGCACAACTGTTCAGCCAAGTCCTTTATGATAGTGTGGTCAACTGTGCATTTGTTAGATTTCAGTGCTGAATCAATTATATTTTTAACCGCCTCCACAGATGCTGAAGAAGAAATATAGAAGAGATCTTCAACCAAAGCATTAATGCACCTCACTGAAACATTGTAAGTGCTTTCTAACTTGAGTAGAAGTAAGCCAAGTCCTTGAAGAACAGTACAAGATGCACTTTCTGGATCATCATCACTAGAGCATTCATCACTGTTGAGTTCAGGGACATCAGAATGGTCAGTGTTCTGACTAGGATGACTTTCCAAGACTTCTTTCTTAAAATCAGTTAAGGAACAACATGTATGTCTCCTGCCTTTGTGCTTTAGAAATGTATTGTATATATTTGTGCAAAAGTCACATCCATTAAAAACGCAAAATACAGTTTCGTGTCTCTTCAAGTGATTTCCTATATGCTGAAAATAGTCCTTCTGAGTAGAGCAAAAAGCAGTGCAAGCCAAACACTTAAATGCAGTGATCACTCCAGGCCTTGGACTCTCTTCAGCAGTATGGTATCTGGACAAATGTGTGCGAAGGGCTCCTTGTGTTTTAAATGTGCAAGGACAACTGCCATACAGACATGGCTGGTGCTGTCCACGACCAAATGTTGCGTGTTGTAATCTGTAATGACGTAGAAGATTCCCCTTTGTAGTAGAAAAAGATTTGCATATCTTACACTGCCATCCCATTTGCCAGGTCCTAAAGTGATGGAAAAATATATATCTAAGAATCTAAATAGTTTTTCATGACAAATGTAAGAGCATGGGTATCTATACACATTTGATGTTGAGATTATAGAGAAGAAGAAAAAAATCCTACAAATAATAAGCAATTATTTTCTACTTATTGTTTTTACAAAAACAAATAAGTTAGATTAAGTGGGGTCAACTTGGTAATTTTATGCCGCTTCAATTTCAAAACCATTAGTTTAATTTAATATAACATGTTATCACAACTTACTTTATAATGCACAGTCTACATGCTGATCAGGTGAATTTAAGTTGAGGGATCTTCCATTACCTGAAAGGAAAGCAACATTATCATTAATAGCAGTCTCCAAAATAAAAAATTTACACAAACATGTTTGTTAAAGACATGTTTAAATTAATGCTAACATTTTAAAGGTGAGGTTCCTATATAACACAAGGAAACTCTTTATTAGATTAAAAAGGGGATAGGCCCTGGTTTCTGTAGCAATTTGGTGACAGATCACAACGTGACATCTATATATAAGTCTAGATATCACAAATTTGTTAAACAGTAATAGGTAAAGTAATAAAATCTCTGACTAAAGATGTTTAAGATAATTCTACCCCCTTTTTTCAAAATTGCAAATGTGAGCACTTGATATGCAGTCATTCCAATAGATTAACACATTTCAAAACATATAAGGACGTTTACTGTTATTTTCTAATAATGATTCTACAAATTTTCTTGTGAGATATTTACTCTTAACAGTAAATATAAACACACTGACACGGACTTAACGCCTCTAAACGAACACAAACCTTTAGACAAACCTAAAAGGAGGACGCATTTGTCAGCTCAAAATAAATTTCTCCTCAAAATGCAAAATAAATTTCTCCTGCAAACTTTTTTTTTTACGTGCGCTCAGAATAGTGGCACAAAAATAACGCCATAAAGTCATGGGGCTCCGACAGCATGATGCGAAAAAACAGTTATGTCGCTGGACTGAGCCACTTTAGCTTCATTAACCACAACTGAAAACCACTGCATCGAGACAAAAGCTTCGAAAAACTGACTGTGGCTGACAAAATCCGGCACAAATGATTTAAACTAAATCACTCACAACTGAGCGCAAAACCTTTTCATGAACTTTTAAACGTGGATGAAAGACGTTAAAACTCATCGGAATATATCGTTGATATTTTTTAATACGGTAAAACATGTGGTTAGTTAAAGCTGTTCAGTAACACAGTCGTGAAGGCTTGGAAAGTGACCTTGTGCTAGCAGTCCACTAACTGTCATTTGTGTAAAAATATGATACTATCATTACAGTGATGATTATTAATAAAATTTTGACGTATCATACTGTTTAAAACCTTTACTCAAAACCGATATACGTTATTGTTTAAACCGTGTCTTATATTTGAACACATATATAAGACTCACATTCAAAGGCTTGTGTCGAAGTTAAAACTAAAACTAGGTTACTTTTTTAGAAACCAATCCTGTTTCTCCCTCCAAGTGAGAAAACATTTGATTCGTGCAACCTTTTTACCTTTATTGGATTATGGTGACCTGCTTTTTATGAATGCACCTGCCCATTACCTAAAGAAGTTGGATACTGTGTACCATTGTGCTTTACGTTTTATTACTGGCTATGAAAATCATGTACATCATTGTTCTTTGTATGCTGCTGCTAAATGTCCATCTTTGCATATTCGCAGACTCTCCCATTGGTTGATCTTTATCTATAAATCTCTCCTTGGGCTGGTTCCATCTTATTTATGTGTTTATATGTGTAAAAACCACAACCAATACAACCTTCGTTCGAACAAAATCATACAATTGATTGCTTTTAAATACGCTGCCCCTGCTTCCTGGAATAATCTGCAGAAGGAACTGAAATTATCAGAATTGGTTACCTTGGGAGAGTTTAAGTCTGTCTTAAAGGAAGGAGAGAACAGCTCTTTTACTCAGTGTGATTGTTTTTAATGTACTCTTAATTTGATCTGTTATTGTATATTTTACACATGTTTGTATGGGATATTGTATTTGTTTTAAATGTTATATACCTATGTGGTATGTGACTTTTGCTGATATGATGCCAGGTCTCTCTTGGAAATGAGATTTTTAATCTCAATGAGATTTTTTTACCTGGATAAATAAAGGATTAATAAAAATTAAGAAGTCTTACCTCTGACGAAATGGAGATGTCCACGCATGAAGCGCGTGTTTCCTGCACGTGGCACAAAGGATTATGGGCGGAAGTGTACAATGATTAAAATGAAAATGCTTTCATCAGTTAAATCTATTAGATTTCTTAAATTTTTTTGGTACTCAAACGATTTTTTTTAAAAATCTACTCAACAAACCATTGCTGAATTTACCCCAAACAAAACTGTGTAAATTTAAATAACTGAACATCTCAAAATTGTTGAACTTTGCTTAGATTTGATTAAAACTACTCATACACGTTTTTACTGAGTAATAATTACTATCACTCTCCTATTAGAGCACTTTTGCAAATATGCGATTGTCATGGTCCTGGGCCATGTGGGCCCAGTATTCTTAGTTTCTTGTATTTTTGTATTTCATTCCTTATTTAGGCCATGTTTCCTGAGTTGTCCTGTTGTGTTGTTCCCTAAGTGTTTTCCCTTCGTGACTCTTACCCCCTGTGTGCCCCTCTGTGTATTTTTGAGCCCTCGTCTCTCTTTGTGTTTGTTCCATGTTTCCCCTGACCCAGCGTTTCTAGTTCCTTGTGATGTTTGTAATATGGTACTTCTGTGATTTATTCTATGGCTTCTAGTTTTGATCCCTTGCCCTTCATGTCTCTCTGTGTCCCCTCTGTTCTGTGTAATTGTGTGTCTTTGCATGTTTGAGTTTGTTTTCTGTCCCTCTGCATTGTGCATTATGTTCTCATGGTTGGTCTTTTGTTACTCCCTCTAGTCTAGTTTCTTGTGTTCCAAGCTGAGTATTTCCCTCCGCGTATTTTGGTTCTTAGAGTCCTCTGCCTTATGGTTTGTCTCTGCGTTTCTTAGGCTACGTTCACACTGCAGGCGAAAGCGCATCAAATCCGATTTTTTTGACCCTATGCGACCCATATCCGATCATGGTATGACAGTGTGAATGGCACAAATCCGATATTTTCAAATCCGATCTGGGTCACTTTCGTATGTGGTACTGAATCCGATACATATCCGATGTTTTAGAAAGCGACTGCTGTTTGAACGGTCAAGTCGCATTAAATCCGCCTTTTACGTCACCGACACAAGACTGAAGCCAATTATCAGCGCCAGAGAAGCGCCCGAGAAGACATCGCGAACGCTTCCTGGCCATCCAGTGTAGATGTTAGTGAAACTGTTGGGAAGACAATGTGAACATTTTATTTGTACTGTAATCTGCAGATTCTGACAGAAATCTGCAGCTATCATTTGAAGCACCGCTCCTCTCTTAAACAGCAATAAGGATCATTATTAGGTTATTTACATTATTATGTAAATAACAAAATAACTTAAAGCAAAAATTGGGAAACGAAGTCCGAAGTCTGCATATTAAGGGCCATCAGTCAAACAATACTGTTGCTCTGGGTCTAAACAGAGCTCGTTGTGTGTGACATCTTCTTTTGCGCATGCGGGCCGCTTTGAGCGTTCACACTAGAGCGCGTTTGCTGTCGCATTTTATTTGTAGTGTGAACGAGCAGACAAAAAAATCGGATTTGATCAAAAAATCGGAATTGAGCATTAAGACCTGCAGTGTGAACGTAGCCTTTGTTGCTTTCTCCACTGTGTCAAGTTTGCGTCTCTGTATGATACTTCCTGTTTTACTTTGATGGTCCATGTCTTATGTGAATGTGTCCTGCTTTGCTTGTCTCGTCCAGCCTGATTACTCCCAGCTGTGCTCTCCTTCTGTGTCTCATTCCCTCGTTATCCCTCTGTGTATTTAAGCCCTGTGTTTCTCTGAGTCAGCGTTGCATCGTCCCTCATGCTGTGTGTGATTTTCCCCGTGTCTTCTGGTATGTGTTACAATTAGCGCTTCCCAGTTTAGTTTTGCATTGCTTTTGTATCACTGTTATCGTTTGTCACCTGTCAGCAATAAAGCTGCATTTTGAGTTCAGTTCTGTTTTCCCGTGAGTTTGCGTTTGGGTCCTATTTTCCTGCCTGCCACACACCGTTACATGACAGAGATGTCTTGATAAACCGAGCAGGTATTTGAAGTTTACACAGCACCATTCTCGCATGAAAATATCTTAAAAGTTTATTTTGTGACCCAGAAAGAGTAATATTTCAAACTCCGCCACTCTGGTCGTGTCCAAATTCATGGGCTGCATCCTCCTGAGGACCCGGCCTTCGCGGTCTACGTGGGCCGGGTCCCCAGAAGGTTGGGTAGGCTCGAAGTAAACGGCTGGGGAAATTGGACGGTCTAGCCTTCTGATTAGCGTCACCGCTGTCTCGGTGGAGTTTAATAAACTCAGCCGTCTGCTCCTTGCTATCTAAAATATAACAGGACACTGGCGTAAATTTTCGACCGTCTCACACTTTTGTTTAATCAGTTTTCTGTTTGACGTTTATTCAGCTGTGTGAAAATCCCGGAGGATTAATAAAGTTTTATTTTATCTAATCTAATAACTTTAATCTCAGCCAAACCGATTTACTCACGAACAAATAAAACACTGAAAAAAGCCAAACAATAACATTTTTATTTTTAGGTTGTCTAAGTGACTTATACATTACGTTTAAACTGAGTAGCGAAACTCGGCGGTGATCTGAAAATGATGTGCCGTTCTCAGCGGCTTCAGTGACCCTCGAGCTCCCGGCTTGCTATCGAGCTGGTGGGTAGCAGATGCTCCGAAAACGTCGAAGCACTTTTGCAAACATGCGATATCTTGATAAACCGATCAGATATTTGATGTTTAATCCCAATCACAGTTTTTACAGTGCAGTACCTATCACAATTTAACCAGCATATTTAACACACATTTTAATAAATGCTACTGTAGCAAACTAAAGATCCTCTTCACTATATATTATTTATTTTATGCATATTTTATGAATAGATCTGTATTTGTTGTTGGGTTTTTTTGCAGACCATTTCAAGATTAGTGAAAACACTTCCTTTGCATTTGATTTACCCATTGCATATCTGAAGTTGCTGCAACTGCTATACTTTCAAATAATACAAAAACAGTTAGTCAAGCACTGTGTTATTATGGCAGGCAGGCCACAAAGTTAATTTTAGCTGCAAACCTAGCAGATTAGCTGAGCCCACATCAACTAAAGGATCAGCTGACACCATCCGACATATCTAGTTAGCATGTCTTGTATACTGTGTGCCATTTAAAACTAGGTGTTTATTATAGCACAAGCGTTTTAATTAAAGGTTGATTTCTCAACACGGCTTGACTAAAGTGAGTGCTGGTGGACTGATTTACTGCTATGTATCAAGAACAAAATGAAAAAGCTAATATGAAATGATGAAAATATCACAATACAAAGGTGCAGTAATAACACCTCTTCTTAGTGTGTATTTGAGATCTCTCAGTAATGTGTGGTGTGACTAATATACAGAGCTTGCTCAACATCACACAGGTTCAAGAGCTGCAAAAGAGACAATGAGCTTTTGTCATCCTTAGAAGATCTGCCAGAGAACAAAGACAGCACACACATGCTTTAGGGAATAGCACAGCAGAGTACTTTACATGCACTCAGCAAGTAAAGACTCAAACTGAAAGTGTAAACTTCAAAGACAGGGAAAACTTCAAAGTAGGAAAAATAGGTTTTCTGTCACGCAGTAGAAGTCCATGCTAAATTATGCCTTTGGGTGAGGAGGTGGGGTATTGTAGCTACTGTAGCCTCATGTTGGCTGTCACTACCGTATGAACCAAAGCAAAGCAAACATGCATATAATGTTGTTGTTGGGGCTTCGTCCTGATTGGTTGATCTTTGCGATGCTATCTAGCTCAGTATCAAAGGCAGTGACGTAACTCTGGCAGCTGCTGTACTACAGCTGACAGTTTATCAGCGTTCTGAAGATGCTATAGTATATCTTCACACGTGTGTTCTTTGCTTATCTGTAAGCTACATCAGCAGTACAGCAATCACTCCTACATGTTCCTCTGCTGCCATACTACAATCATAAACAATATATAATAGTAAAACATATGAAACATTAGAGTTAAATAAAGTGGTGTTGAGCTTGGAGGGAATTGGATTGATATATTCAATCTGTCTTTTACTGTGGTTTACGATTAAATACCCTCAGCTTTGTGGATATTATCAAAATTTAGTATGCGAGCAAATGGAACTAGAATAGAATAGAATAGCTCTTCATTGTCATTGTACATGTACGACGAAATTGTGGATGAGATCATCTATCCATTAGTAGTTTAAAAAGCAAATTTTCACTGTAATAGCTTTTTTTTTAACTAATAAACAATAATTACAATAAAGTGATAAATACATTCCAATAAAATACAAAAAATTATTTAATAACAGAGTACTTTTTCTTTGAAGGAGGAATGATGGTGTGTGTGGGAAAACAATATATGCCAGAAAGCTGCAACTAAGCAGGGTAAGCTTTCACCCTTCAATGGGGGTCTGTTGGCAAACAATTAGAACAGCCAGTATTGGTAAGTGGCCGCTCATGCCACCAGTAACCAAGCAAATGCCACCAGCAAAAGCACTAAATCAGAGTTGGCTTGACAGATAGCAAACCCCAGCATAACAATAAATCAAAATCTTAATACCTTAAAAATTTCAAAAATAACTAGAAAATAGAGGAAACTGTTTTATGCACATCTGTGTGGAAATATAGAAACCAGTGAGGAATGAAAAAACTGAAAATATGCAAAGACATCTTTGTTTACCAGCTGTATTCTTCAGTATGATTGACTACTACAGTCACACTTAGCTTTGTATGGAACATTTATAACACCTGTGTAATGTGTTATAATGTGTAATGCTGCAAGAATGCAAAACATTTAATTTTTGTGTACAGTGATAAAAAGCAGAAGATGACAGACGTGGCATCTGGATTTCTTTACCACAGTAAATGTAAATGCATATTAGCCCTGCACAGGCTGTTCCTGTTCATACTAGCCAGTTTTTGTTTAGAATCTGAATATGTTTGAACACATGTTCAAAATCAAATGTGAGGAAAAAATATTCAAATTGTATTGACTCTTATTAGGACGAGTAGCACAATATTTTTGAAATGCAAAGACCTTTTGAGCTAATGAAAGTAAAATGATATCATTGAAACACCCTTTTAGAGGTTTGCTAATTGTTTTTAATTGGCTACTGCATCATGCATTTGGATCTGCATTAGTCTTATCTCATTCCAGGTTTAGATTATATAAAGCTTTTCATTATTTGAAGCGCTTTTTCTTCCTGTGAGCAACCAAGTATTTAAATACAAAAAGGATCAATCAGTTTAAATACTGTAAGGCTCAGGACTGTACACTTGCTGGTGTATGATTACATGAGGGTTAGAGGTAGGATTATGGTTTGGTTCAGTTGCCCTTTTATATCGAATTTTCTGCTTTAATTATAATATTTTCAACATTCAGACTGGAGAAAACAACTCATTATCAGGCATTTTGTTAGGTATAATTATCATCCCAATAAACACCAGAAGTCTCATGGAGGTTTCCCCACTAAGGCAAAATTAAAAGCATAAAAGTTAGCTGGTCAATGGCAGTTTTTTGCCCCCATTACCACTTTCGAGTTCAGGTTTAGTCAAAGGACTAGAAGTATCACACTGTAAATTTTGTAAAATGAATCACCTCAACACTTAATCACAGATCATTACTTAGCCAGTGTTCATGGCACAGTTCAGTTTTCATCTGGCAATCCATACATTTGTTGAAAGGAAGTATTTCCCAACCACAGTGCCACAGCACATAAGTGTGCTATGAGAAATGATCAGATGTGGCATGGAAGATCCAATTTCACCTTATTGGTGCTCTAAGCGAGCGGTGTATATTGACAAGACAATTACATTCTCTTCCACTAAAGAGCAGTACAACTTCTTGCAATTCCAGTTAAGTGGGTTGCCAACCACCAGTGAAATGGATGAAGACGAAGAAGAAATATGATAGTCCAAAGTTGAGTGGCATAACTGGGAAAACCGGCAGTCAGCTGAGACTGAAGAAGTCACTTGGATGAGTGATGAAACATTTCTGTACATCCAGATGAACAGAATGAACCTTTTGGGATTTACTTACCTGGATGATTGACCATGCATCAAGACATTAAAAAGTACCTGAGGCTTGTGGCTATTTGTGGACACTAGGTTTGAGACTTTGCCGTGTTTACAGCCTCTTGGTAAGCAGAAAGAGAGTTCCTAAGAATCTGTAAAGAAATACAGCCTATCTTTTTTCCATCTCCTCACAGCACGTCTGTAATTGCATCTAAGGGTGCACGTATGTTCATTCAACCATGGCTCTGATAATAGCTTAGTGCGCACAGCCCTGAGCGGAGCAATTCTTGAGTCCTAGATATCAGTGCAGGTTAAATTAAAAGTATCAGAAAGGTCCTTGACGCTTTCACAGCTCAAATTCATTATTCCAGAATCCATAAATGCAACTGAAATTTTAGGCACTATTAAAGCATTAAACGCCCATCTTTTGCATGCTGGAGCACACAGCATGTGCTAAAGTGAACAGCAATGATAAAGTGAACAGTGCAGGAAAATGATCAGGGAGGCACAAGCTGGATGTTTCTGTGACGCACACATCCAAACCCTGGGTTAGCACCAAGTCCAGTATGTGTCTTTTTTCATGAGTAGGACCGGTAGCCCACTGAGTCAGGTTAAAAGAGAGTGAGAGGATGTCTGTCTGAGGAATGGGAAAAGGGTGATGTGCAGGGCTGCAGTAACTACAGAGGGATAAAGTTAAACAGCAATGCCATGAAGCTATGGGAAGGAGTTGTTAACGTTATGTTAAGGAAAGAGATGACAATCAGTGAGCAGCAGTGTAGCTTCATGCTGAGAAACAGCACCACAGATGTAGCGTTTACTTTGAGAGTATTGAGAAGGTCCAAGAGCTTTATTTGCATTCATTTGTTCAAAGAACTTTTCAAGATCTTTTCGGTGCCAAAAGAGAAACAGTAGTACTGAATGAGGACATCAAGAGTGCCAGAGAATTATCTGAGAATTCAGAACATGTATGAGGACAGCAAGGTGTGTGATACGAGTGACAGATCAGTTTAGAGTTAGGGTAGGACAGTAGGTTACATCAGGGATTGTCTCTGAAATGCTTCTTGTTTGCAATAGGGATGAACAGGTCATATAGTTATTGTTTTTGTGACATTTAGGCTTTTCCAGATTGAAAACAGTCACACCATGTTGCAGAAAAACAGGGGGAAAAATGTATACATACAGTTCTTGAATATTTACAATATTTAAACATAGCTAGCACACCAGTAGATCAGCAGAATGACAGAAATATGAGCACATATACCAATAAAATTATTTCATGATGACTTCATTTATGAGGGAGAAATTAGCAATTACATTGCAACTTCTTGATGTTTGTGCAGCATATTCCCTAACATCCTTTTCTTGTGTATTAATAAGCTGAGAAACATTTTCACTAAACGAAAAATAAAGGTATCAATCAGATAGTCCTAGTGTAACAAAGCAATGCAAAAATTTGAGTGCTATATTATTAGAAGGAAAAGCTATAGTAGAGGTTAAGTTCTACTATAGCTAGGTTATTTATTCCACAAAGTATGAGGTTTATTAGGCTGAGCTGGGAGGGAATCATACCCATCACTGTTAAAAGTAGAGGACCATGTAGTTTCAGCATGAAGATAAAAGAGGATTTACTGAAGACACTAGAGTTGCTTATTGGAAATAAAACTTGTTCAAGTTCTGTTAGAATGAGGCAAATTAAAGTGCGGTAGTGTTTCGATGGAAAACACAGTACTACAAAACAAAATCACATTTGTTACTGAAAAAAGAATTTGAAGCAATAACAGTTGAAATTTAAGTAACAACGTCTGACCTGGAAAAAATAAAAATCCACATAAGCAAATGACCTGAGAACAACACCATTCTCCTACAAATTTACGACACATATATCTACACTAACACAAAGCTTTGCCAGGAGTAAGTGCATTATTTTCTGTAAGACCATTTGAGTACAAGGTCTTAATAACGATGTTGTCATCCCCACTATCTTGGGCAACCTTGGTATCACCCTGGTAACCAAGACAATGAAGGAGCAGCTGGTTGCCTTCTCTCATTTGACATGTTGGCAACTCAAACCCAATAAAAGCACCACTATGTAAAGGCAGTATAGGGATTTTATGGATTCATGTGAATTCAGGCTATTCTTGAAAGAGAAAAAGAATTTCTTGATGTTGAATAGATTCTAAAAATGTGTTTAATTTATATTTATACTTTGATTTACTTTGAAGTATGTCTTTATACATATAAAATATGCAGTATACCCACTAATAAATGATGATTGTTTGCTTCTTTTGAGCCAAAAATCAGTTTAGTCCTACCTCTTCCAAGTAAGAACCATCACAAGAATTCAGCAGAACCCCATGTGGAAAAAAATCATTATTGCTGGATTGGAGAAATCTTCTCAAAGAAATTTTAACAAGACAAATTTAAACTGGACCAGCTTGAAACATACCATGTTCTAATGCCTCTCATTTATTCTGTATTATGATCATGTTGACAGCGGCTGGCTGTACTCTTCTGGACATCTTCACCTCTCTACAATTAATGTATTACTTTGATAGTTTTCATTGAAACATTTACCATTAATTGTCAATGACAAGTGCTGGAGGATGTTTTAGAACCATTCATTTTCTAAGAATAGCAATACAACACTGAAAAGGTTTCACTACATTGGCAAATTGCATCAATTATCAAAAGGTGTTGTTTTTCTAAAATTTCCCCCATCAGATGTTTAAGGTTTAGCTTATTTTAAATTGATGATTCTGTGTGCATCACTTTCTAAAATAAAAAATGCTTGTACTCAACGTCCTGTAAGTATGTCTAAACAATCAGCTCTTAATAAGCTCAGAAAAACAGGCTTACATCTTGAAGTATTTTGAAATTTGAATTTATTGGAAACAGGAAGTGTAGAGAACAGTGAGAAAAGCATGCCTGCACTTTTGAGGCAATTTATGTAAAATCCAAAACAATCCTACAGATGAGTCCTGCAGAAAGTAATGGCTGTAAGTTCTATTAATTCTATGTTTATCTAGAAATTAAAAATAGTGTGTTTTGTGACATTTTTCCCCCTCTTTACAAATGTAGTAGTTTTGTACGTCGTAGCCTGTAAGCTAATGATACAAGTGTATGCTTACCTCTTGCTAGCTTGTTGTCTGTTGTATTAATATTAGATTGTATATCTATAAGACACTTGTTTTGTACTCTACTGTGTTAGTGCCAGATTATATGATAGTCTATTAAGAGTTGTTTTATGTGTCTTTCTAGTTTTACTCCAGTTCATTGATGTCACTTCACTGTGATTGCTGTGTATCAAGTCATCCAAGGAGCAAGCACACTCACTTTCCTGGCTCTTGAAAGGGAGTTTGGCAAGCTAATCAATGTTCACACTCAGAGAGTTTAACATATAGCTAGAACAGTACAGTGAAAATCCATATCATCAGAGGGATTCTTCAGCGCAGTTATGCATGTCAAGACTGCAGACAAGAATGACAAAGTATCAACAGTCTCCAGCTTTAAGCACACCTCTTCCTTAAAACATTCAGTAGCCAGCGATGCTGCTAAAGCCGGAGCTGGAGCTGCGCATACCAGAACTATATGTGCACAAAGGCAGCTTGAACTAGTGGTGTGCGATACTGCAAATTTTGGTATCGATCCAATACCAAGTAAATATGGGTCAGTATCATCGATACGGATACTTTTCAATAAATAAGGTGGATGCATCATTAAATTGCTAAATCTCAATTAATTTTCGTTAACGTAAGTGTTTCTTGTCATGTTTCCTTTTTTTTATTATTAAATAGTAAAAACCCAGGACATAATTAGCAACGTTTATAATTAAATAGAAAATGCTTTATTATTGTGGTCTGCGATGCTGCTGCAGGTGTCTACAAGCCATCTACACTCACGCCTTGCCAGCTTAAAACCTGTGCTCTGCTTGTGTTGTTGTTGTTTTTGGTGGTGATGTGTACGGCTGGCAGTGGGAGAGCTGCAGCCGTTGAATGTACAGTTACAGCAACCGTATGATTATTTTAAGGGTGAACAGTGCACTGGAAGGAGGCACGGGCGGCCCCCGCAACCACCTTGTCACAGGTGCTGCTGGATGCGCGGGTGACCACCAGAGTGGACAGTTCCCCGTCGCTGGGCCTGGGCATTGGGCATCGGGCACCAATGATCCGGGCCGATTCCCTCGCTTGCTCAGCGGAGTACGGCCGGATGATGGGGGTATGTGGTGGGCAGTGTTGGGTAAGTTACTTTAAATTATTAACTAAGTTACATTACTAGTTACTTCCATCAAAAGTAACTCAGTTACTTCAAGTTACTCGTTACTTTCAAAGTAACTAGTTACTAGGGAAAGTAACTTTGGTTTTACTCAGTCGTGTGGAAGAGCCCACAGACTAGTGTTGTGGCATGGTCGTAGCCCCCAAAAAGGACAAAAAGAAAGTCCGCATCTGTGTGGACATGACAATATTAAATGGGTCAGTGTGTCGTGAAAGATATATCCTTCCCTCTGTAGACCAAACGCTAGGCATGCTCACAGGTGCGCAGTATTTCTCCAAGCTCGATGCTAACATGGGCTTTTGTGAGGGGCAGACTGACAGAAGCGAGGCTGCCATATCGCGCCATCGGCCCCTCTGGCCAACACCAGTAGGCGGTAGGTGAAGTGTCTTGCCCAAGGACACAACGACCAGGACAGAGAGCCCAGGGATCGAACCGGCGACCTTCCAGTTACAGATGCGATTCCCAACCTTCTGAGCCACAGTCACCCGTTAAGTGTAGAGAACGTGCGCGACAAGCAGTGTGGTGGCCAGGCTTGAGTAATCAGATCAGTGAACGTGTCCTTAAGTGCAGGCTGTGCATACAGTAGAGGGTTAATGTGAGGGAACCTCTTATCCCCACACGTTTACCTGAGAGGCCATGGCAGAATTTAGGAGCTGATTTGTTCACACTAAAAGACAAAAATTATCTGTTGGTAGTAGATTATTTCTCGAGATATGTCGAGATTGCTCAACTCAGCCCAACTCGTTCAGCCAATGTGATTGTGCATTTAAAGTCAATATTTGCACGCCATGGAATACCTGAAGCATTGATTACCGATAATGGCCCACAATTTGCATGTCAAGAAATGAGAGACTTTGCAAAGGACTACTGTTTTGAGCATGTCACCAGTAGTCCCAGGTACCCGCAGAGTACCGGCGAGGCGGAGAGGGGCGTCCAGACCATCAAGAATCTCCTCAAAAAAGCTAGCGATCCATACAAGGCATTGCTAGCATACAGAACAACAGCACTGGCAAATGGCTACAGCCCGGCTCAACTTCTCATGGGGTGCAGGCTTCGTACTACCTTGCCAATGCTTCCCGAAACCTTACAGCCCCGTCTGCCTGATTTTCAGCAGGTTTGTCGTTCAGAGAGAGAGAAAAGGCTGAGACAAACTGAATGTTTTAAGAAAAGACAGAACAAGAGAACTGGATAAATTGTTGCCAGGGTAACCAGTCTGGATCACGGATGCAAAAGCACAGGGCACAGTGACATCAGTCCACCCAACTCCACGATCGTACATCATCAGTGAACCCCAAGGGACAATCAGAAGGAACCGCAGTCATCTTGTGCTGATCCCGCAAACAGAGACTCAAACCGAAGCAAAACAGATCCAGTCCACTCCTACAGAGACTGTTTCTGAGCCAAGCGCACCCCATACACCAGGTGTGGTTAGAACCCGGTCTGGTAGGGAAGTGATTAAACCGAAAAGACTTGATCTGTGAAGCTAATTGTTTGGAAAGGGAAAAGTTGTATTTCAAATGCTAAGTTGTGGTTTTGAGAGTAGCATGTTTAAAAGGGAAAATGGTTAGACATCTGTTACAAGAGAAAAGAAAGTGTTTATGAAAATACAGAGTTCATGTTTCCTGAAATGCTGGGGTATGTCTGTATTGAAAAAAATATATATTATGCAGTTATGTTTTGTTTGAAGAGCAAAAGAACTTCAGTAAGGGGGATGTGGTGTAATCTATATTGATGTACATCATGCGCCACTAGGCGGCAGTACTTACCCTTTAGTCAGGGAATGGTGGCATGTAATCAGCACGACAGTAAGCGAAAGTAAAAGATGGTTGTTGCTCCACGTTATTGCTTGAGCGGGGAGTTTGATTCAAGAGCCCAACACAACAAGCTGCAGCCGTTAAATGTACAGTTACAGCAACCATGTGACTATTGTAAGAATAAATGATGCTGCAAAGCATGAAAATGCCATCGGGTCTGCCGTGATGTTTTAGTTATCAAGTTTGGTTTTTTTTTTTAAAGAATTTTCTAAAATAAAAAGTCCACGCAAACCAGTAAACAAATTACAACAAGGACTGCTGAGAAACTATGATACAACTAGTGAAAATATAATTAATATGTAAACAACTTAACAATCCCCAAAGCATCTAAGTCACGTCACGAGACAGCACAACACCTAAACAGAAGAGAGGGGAGGGGGAACAAAGTGAGCCTGCTCTGCGTTGACACAGGAGCGGCGTGTCCGGCGACCTGGCTGTTTCATCTTTGCCAAAAGTACAGCATTGCAAACAAAGTAAAGAATCGATCTCACCAGGCTAGTATCGATCCAATACTGATGCCGACTTGGTATCGATACAGTCTATATTCGGATCAATGCACCCACCACTAGCTTGAACTAAAAAAACAAAAGGCCAAGTTGAAATTGGAAAAGACCAGACTTGAGGCAGATCTGGAAGCACTGGAACATGAAAAAGCAGATGCAGCTTCTGCTGCAGAGGCATAGGTTTTGGAGGCAGCAGCAGCTATGAAATGTGACGATACACGGAGCATCAGGAGCAGCATCTCATCATCGATCATTAAACAGCAAACTGAAGCATACCTTGAAAATCACGTGCATGTCAGTTTTAAATCCATCATAGATTCTCCAGGCACCCAAAGTCCCATCTGTGTTAGGAAGCCATCACTGTCAACCGAACTTCCAGAATCTAATACAGAATATCATGCATCACCTTTCAAAACCAGGGTACTCACTGCTAATTGAGTATCAACCAGCTACAGGACAACACCCATTCTTTCTTCAGTACACCACATCACATGCTCACCATACTTTTAAGGGTTCTTCACAACAGAGTCCATGATGTATTCAGATACTGCCCAAAGGATATAGGATATATAGCAACATTCTCAGACTCCATCTCCATGTAAGCATGCAGGAAATTAGTAACTACAGTTTTGAACTAACTACAAATTCAATGAAGCCTGAGAGCTTCAGAGCTTGGCAGTCATCCTTCCTTAACGGCATTCAGGACTTGGAGCTGACAGCTAGTGAAGAGTTAGATCTACTTGTACTGAGCTCTGTGTATTTTCTAACGCCTCAAATTGGGCCATAGGAGCAGTAGCTTATCTGAAAGTCATCACTACAGATGACAGCGTCAAGATGGTTTTGTACTCAGAAGAGCAAAGCTAGCTCCTAAACTTTTTCTTTATCCTTCACATTGAACTCTGTGGGGCAGCGCTGGCTGTCGAAATGGCAGAACTAATCCTCGAGGAGCTTGCCCTTAAACCTGATGCTATGAAGTTTTTTTTGTTTTGTTTTGTTTTGGGGGTTTTTGCGACAGTAACATAGTTCTTGGATACATCCACAATGAGACTAAACATTTTTATTGATATGTGCACAATCACGTTCACTGAATCCAACAGATGACTGCTCCTCACCAGTGGCACAGATCAAAATCCAACTGATCTCGCCACCATATCTGTTCCAGTGTCTCGACTGACAGAGACTGTCTGGGTTACAGTAAAGCTTCAAAGGTAAAGGAATGCAAGATGATGAATCAGTGAATCTTGTGTAATTAACCGGATTATTCGTCCAGAATTGCTGTGCGATGCTGACCTACAGCAGACAAGAGCTTCTGGACATCTGGACTCATAACTCCAACAGTTTTATCGCCGATCTCCGACTCATCCCAGAGATCTCCAGGACACCGGAGGCTGCCCACTCTCCCGGCCGGGCGGAAGTGCACGCAGACGGCGCCGAGATCGTAAACAAAGGCGAGGTAGGCGCGGAGGGCTACGGGCTAAGCTAAAGCTAACACCACACCGGCTGCTTTTACCCAGTATTTTCCTCGCCAATGTCCGTTCTCTGGCAAACAAAATGGATGAAATACGGCTCTCCATCACTAACAACAGACAGATTATGGACTCAAATGTCATGTTTTTCACCGAAACATGGTTGAACAACAGTTGCCCAGACAATGTTATCGAATTGGCAGGACGCCACACACACCGAGCCGACAGGCTAGCAGATGACTCCGGCAAGACCAGAGGTGGAGGTTTGTGCATTTATATTAACAATGCTTGGTGCATGAACTCCACTACTACTGAGAGTCACTGCTCACCTAATGCGGAGTTTTTAATGGTCAAATGCAGACCTTATTATCTCCCCAGAGAACTCACTTCGATCATACTCACTGCCGTGTATATCCCCCCCGACGCTAATGCTAGGTTGGCCATGAAAGAACTTTCTGCAGCCATTAACAAACACCAGAATAAACACCCCGAGGCTGCTTTTATTGTTGCTGGCAACTTCAACCACACCAACTTAAAGACAGTCCTCCCCAGATTTCACCAACATGTCTCCTGCCACACCAGAGGAGACAAGACTTTAGACCATGTGTATTCCAACCTGGCTGGAGCCTACAAAGCCACACCCCTCCCCCACATTGGACAATCGGACCATCTCTCCCTGTTCCACATCCACCCATCCACATTAAGGGGACGGCTGTGGACCGTGTGAGCAGCTTCAAGTTCCTGGGAGTCCACATCTCCGAGGATCTCATCTGGACGACCAACTGCTCCAAGCTGGTCAAGAAGGCTCACCAGCGCCTCTTCTTCTTGAGGACTCTGAGGAAGAACCACCTGTCCTCAGACATCCTGGTGAACTTCTATCGCTGCACCATCGAGAGCATCCTGACCAACTGTATAACAGTCTGGTACAGGAACTGCTCTGCCTCGGACCGGAAGGCGTTGCAGAGGGTCGTGAAAACTGCCCAGCGCATCGCCAGAGCACCACTTCCTGCCATAAAAGACATCTACAGGAAGCGGTGTCTGAAAAGGGCTGGGAAAATCATCAAAGACCCCAGTCACCCATCACATGGACTCTTCACCCTCCTGCACTCTGGGAGGCGCTACAGGAGCCTCCGGACTAAGACCACCAGGTACCGGAACAGCTTCTTCCCCACAGCTGTCAGACTCCTGAACTCTGCCTCCTGACATCTGACCCACGTTAAACTCATGGACTGAACATACACACACACACACACACACAACCACCTACACACACACACAATGGACAACTGTACCCTCAAACGGACGATCTGATATCCTCGTGTTGGCCTTGTTCCCACATCATCATAATTAATGTTGTTCCAGGTTCAACGTTGCAAGTGACCAATCACCTTCTTGTGACGTCATTCCTTTGTGACTTCGAAATACCCACCTTCGAGTATTTCGAAATACAAGTGAAGAAGCGAGAAACCGCCGCCTGTCCGCCGAATTTGAAGTAAATTTAGGATACTTTTCTTTAATAAACGGTAAGCATTATACATATGTTCCTCACTTGGCTTGCTGTTTGTTTGCTAGTGATAGGCTACTTGACGACAGCATTAGCTAACCAGTGTTCTCTAGACCAGCGTTCCCCAACTTTTTGGGTGTTTCGTGGCCCGGGGGTTGGGTCAGGCAAAATTGCAGTAGCTTCCCTGATCATTTTAGAAACATAAGTGAAGAGAATTTGAACTAAAAGGCCTAGACTAATGGTTGTTTGCTGAATCTATGAATCAAACTATCACCTGGAAACATAATTAACTGGTCCATAGCTGTGAAACTGGACATGAGTTCTTGATTCTATGGAGATTAACAGTAATCCAGAAATTTACAAATTTGTCCTGGGACATCGTGTAAATGTTGTCCCAGGGACATCGTGTAGATGTTGTCCCTGGGACATCGTGTAAATGTTGTCCCTGGGACATCGTGTGATAGCTTGTTAATAATGGAATGAAAATTATTGATTGTTATTAACTTGTGAAAAAGAAGTGTAACAAATCCACATGTTATGTTCTTACATCCTTACAGAAACTGTGACTCCTTCACAATGTCAGGTAAATATCAACGCATGTTGAATAATCAACCAATCAAGCCTTTTATTATCACATGCAATGTTACACGTACAACTGCAATAAAAATTTCACCCCCTAATGACCATACATATATTGCTTAAAAATCACATTGGGAAGACAGGTCGGAAACAGTTAGGAAGGTCAGAAAACAATTTAATTAATAGATGAGGGGAGAGGAGGAGAAAAAAGAACTACAACCAGACAAAGCTCCTAGAAGACTGAAATGGATGATGGTTGCAGCATGCAAAAAGAAAATGATATCTGTTGACTACAGCATATGCTTTCTCACAGATTACCTTGTGGGAGTAGCTGGACCAAACTCTATTGGTATTTCAAGTTTGAAATCCCTGTTTGACCAGACAAACATTTCAGATGAGGTACCTCTTGACATAAACATCCTTTTATGTTGTCATAAAACTAATGTTAAATTCTGCTTTAAATACACTTTATTGTACAATTTACTTAATGAATCGTATTCCTTAGTTCTGTTTTTATTTATATGTATTTATTTATTTATTTTATAAGGTAATAGATGGCCTAATCTATTTGCACTGTGAGGTATGTTGAAAAGCTGGTTTGATCATAATGACATAGCATGTTTATGTTTTTTGTAATGTATTTGAAAATATAGGTGTATTTATGTTATTTTTATAGAATTTCCCTCACATTTATCCAATACCAAGCCAAATCACTGGAAAAATTTTGGATGGGTCCACAAGAGCACAAAGTGCATACTTTTTGAAGGTATGACTTGGACTGTGGTAACTATGTTCTTATCACAAAGGGTTTATAAGTTGCCACTATAAACAAACAGCATTTTCCAAAATTGAAACCTTGTCAGAAGAACCTGAAAAATATGTTTCTGAAACCTTTTCTGTGTAAAGACTTGCTCAAAAGCAATGCACACAGATTAAAACATTTCTGTCTTGGCCAACTGATAAAGAACACCAAAAATTGAGTGGTGCGTGTTGAGTCTGTGGTCTTGATTTGTTTCGTACACACTATAGAACTTAATTAATGTAAACAAAAAATGACACTTTCTGTATGTTTGTGTATCTGCAGAATTAATTACAAGTCTCACCTGACAAGCTTTCGCAGTTTTGCAGTGTCATTCTTGACAGAAAAACATACTTGTCACATTCTTTTTATTTCCAGAAAAACATCTTTCAGATGTATGAGAAATTGATTGGAGCCTGTCTGGAAAACGGCAGCCACTGGACCTTGTTTGTTAGTTGCACAGATTTTGCACTCTCTCTAGTGCATGATACTTTTCAGTGTCCCTCATTAGGAAAGCTCAAGGCCCAAGCCTACCATATCCATCTTTTTACAAAACAGTTTTGTGACATACCCAAGAGGACCATAGTCTATATGAATTCATTTGGAGAGTCGGAGGTCAGAAAAAGTGCGGTGTTGAAAAACTGGAGGTAATTAATTAACATATTTAACATAACATATTTAATTTAATTGAAATCATTACCGAACGTGGTTATTGATTTCTCTATATGCTTTTTATTTGTAATAACTGCGATCTCTCAGCTCATTTGCTTCAGCAAGAGGCTGCACTGGAGAGTGGACTTTGTCACATGTGAGCCACCCACATCAACAGGATGGGAACTCATGTGGAGTGCATGTCATAATGGTACTGAAAACTATAGCTTTAACCTATATAAGTAATGTTTACATTTTTGCCTATTCAGTTTTTAAAGCCTTAGAGGCAGGATGGTAAAATCTAAAAAATTTTTGTAGATTGAACCATTTCAGCAGTAATGCTTTGCTTTGGTTGCTCTGTTTTTTTTTCTCGGGGGGGGGGGGGGGTAAAAAAAACCCATTTCTTTGTTAATCTAATTTTTTTTTGTTCTTTTTTTTTTTCTTCTTCGTCAATTATTAGTTTGCCCAATCTCTCATTGACGGTAAAACACAAGTGGAGGAGTACAACACTGAAATCCCAAAGCTCAGGTCCCGACTTTGCCACTACTTATTTTCCTCAATAGGTAAAGATAAAATTAGCCGCCTTCTTTTTCTCTAACATTGGAAAATGTAACTTGTACTTAAACAAATTATTTTTTGCAGATCGAACTAGGAAGTGCAGTCAGTGCTGGTGTGTGATTGCAGCCAAAGACCGGGTACACTACAGGGAGTGCAGAATTATTAGGCAAGTTGTATTTCTGAGGAATAATTTTATTATTGAACAACAACCATGTTCTCAATGAACCCAAAAAACTCATTAATATCAAAGCTGAATGTTTTTGGAAGTAGTTTTTAGTTTGCTTTTAGTTTTAGCTATTTTAGGGGGATATCTGTGTGTGCAGGTGACTATTACTGTGCATAATTATTAGGCAACTTAACAAAAAACAAATATATACCCATTTCAATTATTTATTTTTACCAGTGACACCAATATAACATCTCCACATTCACAAATATACATTTCTGACATTCAAAAACAAAACAAAAACAAATCAGCGACCAATATAGCCACCTTTCTTTGCAAGGACACTCAAAAGCCTGCCATCCATGGATTCTGTCAGTGTTTTGATCTGTTCACCATCAACATTGCGTGCAGCAGCAACCACAGCCTCCCAGACACTGTTCAGAGAGGTGTACTGTTTTCCCTCCTTGTAAATCTCACATTTGATGATGGACCACAGGTTCTCAATGGGGTTCAGATCAGGTGAACAAGGAGGCCATGTCATTAGTTTTTCTTCTTTTATACCCTTTCTTGCCAGCCACGCTGTGGAGTACTTGGACGCGTGTGATGGAGCATTGTCCTGCATGAAAATCATGTTTTTCTTGAAGGATGCAGACTTCTTCCTGTACCACTGCTTGAAGAAGGTGTCTTCCAGAAACTGGCAGTAGGACTGGGAGTTGAGCTTGACTCCATCCTCAACCCAAAAAGATGATACCAGCCCAAACCAGTACTCCACCTCCACCTTGCTGGCGTCTGAGTCGGACTGGAGCTCTCTGCCCTTTACCAATCCAGCCACGGGCCCATCCATCTGGCCCATCAAGACTCACTCTCATTTCATCAGTCCATAAAACCTTAGAAAAACCAGTCTTGAGATATTTCTTGGCCCAGTCTTGACGTTTCAGCTTGTGTGTCTTGTTCAGTGGTGGTCGTCTTTCAGCCTTTCTTACCTTGGCCATGTCTCTGAGTATTGCACACCTTGTGCTTTTGGGCACTCCAGTGATGTTGCAGCTCTGAAATATGGCCAAACTGGTGGCAAGTGGCATCTTGGCAGCTGCACGCTTGACTTTTCTCAGTTCATGGGCAGTTATTTTGTGCCTTGGTTTTTCCACATGCTTCTTGCGACCCTGTTGACTATTTTGAATGAAACACTTGATTGTTCGATGATCATGCTTCAGAAGCTTTGCAATTTTGAGACTGCTGCATCCCTCTGCAAGATATCTCACTATTTTTGACTTTTCTGAGCCTGTCAAGTCCTTCTTTTGACCCATTTTGCCAAAGGAAAGGACGTTGCCTAATAATTATGCACACCTGATATAGGGTGTTGATGTCATTAGACCACACCCCTTCTCATTACAGAGTTGCACATCACCTAATATGCTTAATTGGTAGTAGGCTTTCGAGCCTATACAGCTTGGAGTAAGACAACATGCATGAAGAGGATGATGTGGACAAAATACTCATTTGCCTAATAATTCTGCACTCCCTGTATGACATGTCCTTAGCCATATAGATTGTTTATATAATGGACTTTGTTCATTTGTTTTTTGTTTGTTTATTTCTTCTTCTTTTTTTTAAATTCACAGGTGCAGTGCCAGAAATGTGGTGCATACAAGCACATGCGTTGTTCAAAGTCTGTTTGTGGCATCTGTATCTTCTGTGAGAGTAAGTCACAATATAACTAAACAATGTCCAAAAATGTTTAAAGTGAAATTTTTTTCGTAATTTTGCCTTTGCACACCAGGACTGTGCAATTAAAGTGGACGTTTCAAGATCCAGTTTTTACACAAAACTATTTTAGACATAACTGTGTCGTAGTGTGGGGATTTCCCTTCACAATTAAATTGATATAGTGCTGTTTATATCATTCTTCTTTATGTAACAGCACATTGCAGCACAGCAGAGGGAAAGGAGTTGTGCAGCATAGTAGGTGGCTATACAGGAGGAGCAACAGAAGTAGCCAGTGAAGAATGTCATCAGGGAAAGCATCAGGCAGCGAATGACAAAGGAAAAGTTCCTAAGGGAGAGAACATCTGCAGCAAATCGACAAGTAACAGTGAGATAGGAAGACTGACAGTCAGAGATGAAGGTACAAAGACTGAAAGAGATGAAGGTACACAGACTGAAAGAGATGAAGGTACACAGACTGAAAGAGATGAAGGTACACAGACTGAAAGAGATGAAGGTACACAGACTGAAGACAAAGAAAAAGAAACAGAAGTATACGGCACAAGTCTGAGTACAGATAATGCTGCTGATGATGATGTTGACAGGATCCATGCAGATAAACTGATTCAGAAGGAACTAGTACAGTTTACAGAGGGCATGGTCGCTCATCTGTACCAAGCTCAAAAAAGAAAACCTACACAATAACAGAAGACGAGATCAAGCGCAGAATCAACGCAGAGAACATGTCAGTTCATGTTTTCAGAGGTTTGATTGGGGTAGGTATACATTTCGTGATTTTGATGTCACCTGAAATAAATCCGGGTTACTCGTATCAATGAAGTGACAATGTGGCTGGAAATTGTGCATTTGCTGCAATATATACACAATTACACCATGTAAACAAAAGCATTTAACTTTGTTTGTGTGTGTGTGTCTCTCTCTGCTCTTTTGGTGTTTGCACTTTTTCTTTTTTAGGGCCGTAAAGCCAAACTGCCCGCAATGATTCTTGACAGGCCTAAGAAGGCCAAAACTAAAGTAACAGTGTTTAGTGTTCTGAGTGAAGAGGAGGCTGGGGAGCTAGCCCTCGGGTTTGCCGGAAGATTGGCCTGCGATGTCACAAGAGACATGGTCTGTAAAGGCATCGACCATTCAAGTGCTGATATGACAAAGTAAGTTAGTAAAACAATATGAAAGTATCTTTTTTTGTATTATTTGTCATTTCCCCGTATTTGGGTTATTGGTATAATATTGTTAATCTTACTTTCTAATAACAGACAGACTCTTTGCAAAATCCAACACAACCTTAAACATGAACTGACTGATTCCTCAACCTTCAGTTTGCTGACACACACCTTTGGCCCTGCTGCACTGGATTCTGTCATTTCGTTCCTGTGTGAAAAACTTGATCTTGTCTCTTAAATAATGAAACCTTTTGTTTGTTCTGTAAATCAGAATCTTGAAAATTGTTCACTGTTGTTCTAAGTTTGTGTCAAGTTAACTATTTGGCAAAAATGTTTGGTTCCTAATCCAAACAGCATAATGACTGTTCTAACACATATCTTAAAAATACTACAAAGAAAGAAAATTATCACATATGCTTCAATATGAATGTAATTGTGTCACACTCGGTTTGTAGTAGCTTTCCTGTTTTATTTTGAGTTTTGGTATGTTTACACTGTTGTCATTTTTATTTCCGTTGTGTTCGTCTTCCCTTATTAGTTTTACTGTATTTAATTAGTCTGATTTAATAACTTATAATTATTTACTTTCCAGTGTGTATATATGCTCCTCATTTGGATTATCGTTTGTTTGAGTTCTGCCTGTCTTTTCTATTAAAGATTTGGACTTTTTTATTCTGTGCAATTGGTAATTGACTGGGTTTAATTTAGTGGCCTGGAAAAGAGGCCCCAGGGATCTGGTCATTTTAACCCCCTAAGACCCGAAATCTTCCATGGCATGCATTTTTAATTTCCATCCATCCATCCATTCACTTCCGCTTATCCTTTTCAGGGTCGCGGGGGGCGGTGGAGCCTATCCCAGCTGTCATAGGGCGAGAGGCGGGGTACACCCTGGACAGGTCGCCAGTCTGTCGCAGGGCCAACACACAGGGACAGACAACCATTCGCACTCACATTCACACCTAGTGACAATTTGGATTATCCAATTAACCTATCCCCACAAGCTGCATGTCTTTGGACGGTGGGAGGAAGCCGGAGTACCCGGAGGGAACCCACGCAAACACGGGGAGAACATGCAAACTCCACACAGAAAGACCCCGGCCTGATGGTGGAATTGAACTCAGGACCTTCTTGCTGTGCGGCAACAGTGCTAACCACCGTGCCACCGTGCTGCCTGCATTTTTAATTTCTCTTTGATATTTGGGCCGATTGGAACCCGATGAATGTAAAAAGAAAGAATTACCAGATTTATTTATTTTTTTTACCTAATTTTTGTTTCTGAGAAAAATGAGAGCCACATATGAGGACATTCATTTGAAATTTTGATAGAACAGTTGCAGTATAATGTCCTCGTAACTGTATATCAGGCACTTGTTGATCAAGATTTAGTATTTTGGTCTAAATAACCCAAAATGCGATGTCCACATATGCGGACGCCAGGTCCTAGGAGGTTAAAGGCTGGAGTAAAGTGTTAGAGCTATTTATACCTATGTAAACTTTTATACACTGGTTTTTACCTGTCTTGTTTCAGAAAGGTTTAAAAGGGTAATGTACACAGTTTATTTGTTTATTTATTTATTTGTTTGAATTCAACATATTTTATTAAAGTAATTGAGCTTGAACACAGAAAAAACTGAATCAAATAATCATAAAATCAAATCACTTGCACTATACTGAAGTCTAATCTACTCTGAGCTAATGCCGGTTTCCAACACTAATGATCGGGTGAAGGAGAGAGATGAGGGTGTGCACGGCCACTGGTGCTCTTATCCCCCGTTCTTTGTGATACAATCCAACAGGAAAGCAATCAAACCCTTGGACATTAGCCAAGTTAACATTCACAAATATATACACACGGAGGAACTCTGAGCCCCAATGTCAGCATTAGCACAAACATGCCACTTCATACCAAATCTCAGTGTGAGGTCAGGTATTAGTCTCATTCCATTATTCTGGCTATATTTTCTTACTCATCATTACTATTAAACTTACACTTAAGACTAACTATTAACAAAATCACACCCCGATAACTCTATTATTACACTTTGTATTTAATCATAAAAAGGCTGGATGTTGAAACCTTTTACTTCTATTTTGTATGAGCCGGGGGTTCTCAACAGCTGATACTCTATGTCCAAAAAGTGACAGGTATCGTTTTATGGAGCAAAAAACTAAAGAGCGCATATTTTATGAATAATACCAACAATTAAAAAATGCAGACCTTTAATAGTAATAAGTAATCCTTTATTTATAATGCATAGCAATATAAAAATAGTAACATATGAAAATATTACAATTGGCACAGATGAATTTGTATCAAAAACAGCAACCAAGCCAAAGTAATGAATAACACACATAAATAACAACTGCTTGAGAGAGCAAACAATTTCTTTTCATCTGTTCCTTGGCAGAAAGTTAAGACAGCTATTCAGCTTTAGGTTTCAATAAACAGAAGTAATGGATGCAGTCCCTTTGAAATGTCACACAAAAGTCTACTTGTGCATATACTTTGCTTTAACTCTTCTCTTTTTTGTTTTGTATTCCAAAAGGTTTTCATTTTCTCCAGAGGCTGTCTCTCTTTCAGTGGTTATCGACTGTTCACATTCATTTTCACAGACTGTTGGAATGTCGATGCTGGCCGAACGTTTCTTGCTAGAATGCAATGGCCTAATTTTGCGTGCATTATCTGTCGTCTTTATTTCGTACTGGCATATACTTTTGCCTACTTCTTGTTTTGTTTTTAAGACATTTGTATGCAGTTCATCTATCATTGCAGTAATACCCTCTGGAATGAATGCCCACTGTTTAACTGTGTCTAAAACAGCATTTAGTTTTCCAACCGCATCTTCTGTGCATTTTTTTTCTGTGCTTTCAACTACAGGAGTGTCATTCAAAGTTGATAGAGGACTTTTCAGAGAGTTTTTCATTTGTTTAAAATGGCTACAAGCCACCTTCAGGCAAGCACATGTGTTATAGTGAGAGAACGTACAACAAGTGCACTGAAGTGTTTCAGCCGATGCAAAAAAACACAGATTTCCAAACAAACTTGACATTTTTATCACTTTCAAGTCCTCACAGTGTACAAAGTAATGCCTTTCTTTCACTGCAATTCTTGCCAAGGTAGAAATGTGTCACGGTTCTGGGTCAATTTGACCCAGTATTTTGAGTTGTCATGTTTTTGCAGGTTTAGTTTAGTTCCATGTGTCATTTTCTGTCTGTCTCTCTATGTCGAGTCTGCGTCTTAGTGTGATGGTTTCTTGTTCCTGTTTTATTGTGAAGGTCTGCATCTCATGTGAGTGTGTTCAGTTTTACCTCTGTCTCGTCTTGTTGATTATTCCCAGCTGTGTCCACCACCTGTGTGTAATTCCCCTGTGTTTCTCTGTGTGTATTTAAGTCGTGTCCTCTGTCATTGTAGTTGCTGGTCCGTCTGTGTATCCACCATGTCGCACCCGTGTGGTCTCCCTGCTGGCCATCGTCGATCTCCTCTGCTTGTTCTCATTCTTGTCCAGGTTTGTGCTCTGTAGTTTAGTTGTCTCCAGTCTAGTTTAGTTAGTGCTCCAATTAGTGATGGGCAGATGAAGCCCCATGAAGCACTGAAGCTTTTCATCCAATTGGTTCACCCCAACGCGAAGCTTCATGAAGCTTCATTTGCTCTAGCAGGACACCTACTGGACGTAAAAATAATAGCTGGCATGAATTTGAAGAGTGTGGCATTTTGCACACAGCCTGTAAATGTCAACAACAAAAGGAGTGTGTAAAACATGTATATTGTAGTGATGGCAGTATACTGTGTATATTTATAGTGGCAGTATGGGAAATGATTATTTGGAAATGCTTGAAATGGAAATGATCATTTACTGTGAGGTGAGGTGTGGTTGGGGTGTGGACAGTGGTTGTGCTTTTGTAACGTTGAGGTATGGACAGCTACACACTGAGGCTTTGAGCCTCAGTCCTGCCTGTTCACATTTTATTCTGTAAAAACAAAATTTTCACTGCTTTTATGACCTTTTTAGTGGGGAGAACATAGCTAGGATTTAATGATTTAACAAATCTTTTGAATCCTTTGTCCTCCACAATGCTAAATAGCTGGGAGTCCTCAATCACCATGCTGACCAGGTCTTCATCTATTTGAGATTGTTCTCCTGAGGAAAGACAATAAAGATAAAGCACAAATATAAATATCACACACGTAACTTATAACAGTTGTATAATATTGTTATATCATTTAGTAACATTACTGCATCCTATATTATCATTGCATTTGATGGCTCACCTGGTCTTGCTCCACAATCGGTGTCCCCCTTATTCTCATGCAAAGCTCTGTAGTGCCTAAGCATGGATGAGGTGTTGTTGTTATATCCCAGCTCCCTGGCACATAGCAAACACTTCACCTTGTACAAAAGTCAAGACAGCTCAACATAAATTGTATTGCACCATCAGTATCATGAAAATACATCTTCTGTAGAAATTTACATACCTTGTTGGGAGGAATAAGAGCAAAATGTTCCCACACAGGGGAGGACATCCTCCTCTTCTTAGCTGGCTCCATTCTCTCCTGACTTTCCTCACTCTCATAAACCTCCATACGGTCTCCAAACTCTCACTAACCGCAACTCTCCATCAAACACCCACATTTTTGAATGAAGTCTGAGGGGTTTATATCGCTGTCATATCTCGCGGCAAAGTTCGAACCACTTCATGAACCAGTCACGTGGTACAGCCGGGCAGCGAGGCTTCGGACGTCATCATTTTCAGCTCCTCCCATAAATGAAGCAAGCCTCGATACGCGCTTCGCGGAAACGCCCCCTCCATTACTCGACACACGCTCCGAAGCCTCGATACAGAACGTCCCATCACTAGCTCCAATTGCTGTTTGTCCATATCTATTTTGTGTTCAATAAACCACCTTCACTTCTCCACTACTGCCTGCGATTGGATCCACATTTATTATTTTCACACGGCTCTCCTCACCCGCAGTGACAAAATGTCTGTTTCCATGTTTGGATAGATGTCATTGTCAACCTCTGCTAATTTTGCAAGTAACACTAGATGCTTGCAAAGAAGTCCTTGTAAGCCATATGTACAGTTGCAGTAGGACTCAACAGGGCAGACATCATACACAATGTCTTCTCTTGACTCAGATGGGACTTGATATGCATTAACTCCATGGCTGTTCTTGACTGTAATTTTAAGAGCCCAACCACTTTCCATCAGTTTTGACGCAGAGTCTGAAACTTGAGACAAGGTGTCAGCAAACCTGTTTTTCATGTGGCCCACATCTTGCAGGGTTTTTATGACTGAGAAGTAGTCGTCGGCCTTCCCTAGGAGCACTTCAATCAGATCATCCAGACGCCTATTCTTGTAGCCAGATAAAAACTGGTATTTCAGGCGGTGGAAAAATCTGAAAAACAGTTATTTGAAATGATTAGTAACTATAATTGAAGGAATTTAAAGTTTAAATCAAGACTGTATTATTTCTTTAAAAAAATTGGTATACCTATTGCACACGTCTTTTATAAAGGAATGCTCTGTTCCGGTTTAGCTGATTTAGGCAAATCCACCTACGCTGTTTTGGGGTTTTTTTTGTTTGTGATAACATAAAAAAACACTGCTAGAATTTAAAGGATTTGCCTAAAACCTGTTCTGGCAATGATATGAAGAACCTACTCAGTTTAGCCTCTTGGATTAATGCATTGTTAAGGAAAATGTTCTAAAACACTTCTTCAGTAAAGACTCAGAGAAGAGAAACACACAGAACGTCTTGCTAGCAAGGGCAGCCTCCAGACAGAGAGACTCGCGCTGAGCACTGCCCCTGTCTTTATTTTATACTTCTGTGTGTGTGTGTGTGTGTGTGTGTGTCCTGCTGATCAAAGGGTCATATAACATGAAGGCACAAAAGGTACATCCTTGGTCACAAAGAGGGCAGTCTCCCCCTCACCCTAAATAACATGGTGAGGAAGTCCAGCAGTTCATCTATATGTAAAGAAGCACTTAAACTAAAACAGACATAGCTACGTTAATCCTACCGTAAAACAATAAAACAAGGTACGAACTCTCATGCTCCCAGGACATGGGGGTGCATTCCTGGAGTGCACACCAAGCCTGCAGCCTGTTAGAGATCACACACAATTGATTATATAGCTCTAAGTATACATGGTTGAATATTTCCTAATACAAATAACTACATGCAGTATTCTATCATATGCAAACTTATATCACTAAAAGATTATACTGACTACTAAATACAATTTTCCATTGACATGCATAATATCTTTTTTTTAGCAATACAATTGAATGAGGGCAAAATAATAAATCATACCTTTCAATCACATTGTTTGTTTCAGAGCGAGTGTGACTGAAGCGACGGCTGTAGTCACACCACATGTGGCCAATGCCTTCCCAGTGCTTCTGAAAATACTGGCACACCAAAGGGTATTGCCTAAATGTCTGGCAGAACTCTGCTGATGTGATTTTAAAGTCGTCCTCCTAAGAGAATTGGATGCAACAGAATATATTTCAATCCATTTAACAGACCTATTGAAATCTTTAATATTATGTATTGAAGCCCTTTTCCTTTTATTGAATAACATTAAGAATTTTAAGTTATTAATAATATGTCATGTTTTTGTATTAGGAAGCAATTATTTCTTCCCTTACAATGGCTAAGAAGGAACACTAAACCTATAAGCATATTTGGTTTCAGCATCTGTCTGTGAAAGAATCCCACTCACAAGTTCTACTGCACAGTGGGTGACACAATGATGGTCTGCACAGCTTAAGTACTTGTTTTGATAAGCAAGATAAGAAGCCAGTTTTAGAAATTGTTTCAAAATCTATTTTGTATCTCTCTGTAACTTTTTTTAGCAACTGAAAGTTATTATGCTCTTAGTGTAATCAAGAAATCAAAATGTGAAATAGACAAATTACACTTACAGATGTGCAAGCTTTCGGCTTACAAAAGAAAGAAATGATTTCATTTCTCTTTTGGGTGTTAGAAAGCCCATGGACCCCGGACTCTGATTTTGAAAGCCATCGATTAACAGCCTGTGAATGTCAGAGGAAAAAAAGTTAATCTGGAGAGAGAGACAGAGGAGCAGCTGTACAAAAAGCATAAAAGAAAGCTGACGTCCAAAAATAACTTTGTCACTCACTGGACAAGAGGACCTGTGCATTACAGAAATCAACCAGGCAAACATATTTTTAAATGTCAAAAAGAGCTTTGGGAAGCAGCCACCAGAAGATGAGTGCACTGTGGTCTTAAATGGATGGACATAGTCACTCACCATTTTATCCCTTTATATTCATTAACCTGAGTAGGTGAATATCACAATGAGGCAAATCATAACAACAGGACCCTGTTGTAAAAATGTGTTTCAGTTGCATCTTAGACAACGTGAAAAGAAAACAATGTGGTTTACCTGCAGGACATGGTACCAGCATAGAAGGATAGCTGACTCTGGAAAAACCTTCTGCAAAGCATTTATTTCCGCAAAGTCTTTGTCAACCATAAATGCTCTACAGAAAAAAATGAAAATGTTTTTGCTATCTCAAAGCACCACTTCAATGCCAAATTAAACATTTCAACTCACAAGTAGTTATATAAAATACTGCATACAGCCTATAGGAATAACTTTAACAACTGGAAAGGAAAGTTTTTTGCAGCCCATGCTGCAGCTATAGCATTAGATTCTGGCATGTTATAACTTTTTTGAAAAGGAATTATTTCAAAATTAATAGCTGTCAATGTATTATTTACCTCGGGGAAGTTGGGAAATGCTCACAAACTATTCCAAGAACAGTTTCCAGGGTTTTCTGACTTTCGTTGCTGACAATAGCATAGGCCACAGGGACTCCATGCCCATGATCATCTCTTACAACAAGTGTGAATAAGGGAAATGAATACTGGTTAACACAGTGTGTGTTGTCAACAAATACTAACTGTTTTGCATAGTTCTCCATGTTTGATTTCATTACAGGTGTCTGCAAAACAATCATTAGTTCTTGGTCAGATGTGTATGGTTGATAGAAGAGAACATGTTCTTGATGTTTTCCATTAAGTAAGGTATGTACACTTTGACTGTCTCCACAGTTAAAGTGCTTCTTCCTCATCATGCAGGTTCTAACACTGTCAATGTCACGTGGTGTGACAAAATGCTCTCTGTTGTGAAGATCTCTGTGTTCATGTTCTTTGGCCCATTTATGACATTCAGTTAGTATGATGGCTGGCTTAGTTCCAAGGGAAAGCAGTTCCTCAATGTTCCTCCTCAAATCACTGGAAATATTGTTGAAATGTGTGTCTTTTGGGTCCGAAGGATCATGCCCATCATGCTTATCATATGTACGCTGCACGATGACTGTGTGGTCTTTCCAACATTTGAGTACTTTAAATGAAACATAGGCCTTACAGCCCACTGCTCTGTAGCTGTTTCGACTTTTTTTCCCAGCTCTGATGCAGTTGAATTTGTAATAGTCTCTTTTCCTGTCTTTACCTGAGGCCACATTTAAACATTTATAATGTCCATGAAGGGTTAATGAGTTCAATTTTTCTAACACAACACTGAATGGGTCCTCCTGGCATTGTGACACATGCACACAAAGTTGTCTATCTTTTCCAGTTCTTTTTTTTTTTCGTCATTCAGAACACTTCTTCTAATTATATCGTCCATTTCTGGTGGAAAAATAACAAAGGTTTAATTAGTCAATATTCATTAATTCATTTTAACTTGTTTTGGGGTTTTTTGCAATACAATGTAAATATTAAATATAATATTAAAATATATATAGATATATAGATATATAGATAGATAGATAGATAGATAGATAGATAGATAGATAGATAGATAGATAGATAGATAGATAGATAGATAGATAGATAGATAGATAGATAGATAGATATATCTCAAAACAAACAGGGGCTAAAAGAAGCTATGGTATGTCTCTGGCAGCTTTAACATGATGTCCCAGGGACAACATGATGAGATAGCCTTTATTTGTCAGTTGCAGGTCTTTTGCCCACAACCGAGATGACAGACCTTGCCGACCGTACATACAATACAAACATCACATTGGGGAGACAGGTCAGGCCAGGTAGCGAGGAAAAAAAACATTGAAATGTGCAACACAAAAGGATAATACAGGAATGCACAGGTATCAACACACCATAACACAATAAACACAGACAAGCAACATGGGAAAGAGTTCCAGTGTGTACATCTGATCTGGGACCGCTACAATCTTTCGACTGCGCCTCCAGCTGACCCAATGTCCACATCATGGGGGAGGTAAGCGTTGGAGGTGGCGTTGGATCCGGGGTAGGGAGGGTGATGCGTCAGTGAGTGCTTATCAGTGTCAGTATATGTATGTGTGTGCGTGTCCATAGTTCAGTGGAGGCTTAAATGTTGTGTCCTTCGCCCTGCCAGGCTAAGTAAACAGTCTTCCAGCCAACCCAGGTTGCCTTGTAGGGAATGGGAAGGAACAGACTCAACACAGTCGTTATCAGGGAGTTATTGTTCGGCTAGAGGCCTTGAGCTGGCGCCGAAGGGGTAGCCGGGTTATGATGGTAATTGAGAATTTCAAGCTGTTTTTTAACACTCCGACACTGGTCTCTCAGTCTCCCGTTAATAGCTGTGAGCTTCTCCGTGATGTTATTAGCCGTCGATTCTGTGGTCTTGTCACTCTTTTTGCTCACATAGCAGATTCTGAGACCTCACGACCGCAGCCAACTTATCCGAGGTGTAATCCAGCTCCGCCCAGAGATGTTGTTCTGAGTTGATTCTTTCCTGATGTAATCCAACATACATACGCTCAAAGGAGTTATTCTGAGCATTCACTGCAGTCATAAGCGCCTCCAAGCTCTTAACCATGCTGCCTTCAGTGAGCCCTTTCTGAGAAGTCGCACCTGTCGTTCCAATCCCAGCGGGCAGCCTTGTGGGGGTTTGAACAGCCGGTTCCTCTCTCTTAATTCTCCGATAAGCCAGGGCCAAGCCAGCTCCGATCAGCAAGAACCCTGTTATCATGGTTCCGAATAGGTAGATATCTTCAGTGTCCTCGATCGACAGTCAGGCACACGATCCTCTGCCACCTGTCCATCGTGTATCCGGCAGGGAAAGTCCCTCCAGGGCACTCGGGTTCTCCCGAGCCCAGACTTCTCGTTAAAGGGTGTCAATAGCATTCAGAGACCAGTTGATTAAATCCATAATTCTCTTTTAGGTTTTAGACACAGACTGTGAGAGAGTGTTCCAGGGAAAGTAATACAAAAAAGACACGAGACTAGACAAGGACATAAGAACTAGCAGGAAAGATAAGGGAGAGGAGAAAAGTGCGTCCGCCTCCTCCGAGAGCCAAAGAAAGAAAAAAACATTTACGCGATGTCCCAGGGACATGTCCCAGGGACAACATTTACGCGATGTCCCAGGGACAACATTTACGCGATGTCCCAGGGACAACATTTACACGATGTCCCAGGACAAATTTGTAAATTTCTGGATTACTGTTAATCTCCATAGAATCAAGAACTCATGTCCAGTTTCACAGCTATGGACCAGTTAATTATGTTTCCAGGTGATAGTTTGATTCATAGATTCAGCACACAACCATTAGTCTAGGCCTTTTAGTCCAGATTCTCTTCACTTATGTTTGTAAAATGATCAGGGAAGCTACTGCAATTTTGCCTGACATTGTTATGACAGCTATATTCACCTGTACATTTATTATATATCATAATATATTGACGGGAGAGCTATATTCACCTGTACTTTCATAATAAATCATAATACATTGACACGCAATTCTCTGTCTGGAGAACACTGGTTCGCAAGTAGCCTATCACTAGCAAACAAACAGCTATCCATTTCAAGGAAAACATATGTATTATGCTTACCATTTATTAAAGAAAAGTATCTTGAGAGGAATTGAAATTGCTGGATCGGCGGACAAAAGGCGGTTTCTCGAAGAACATTTGTTTTTTTTAAGGCGGGTATTTTTCGAAGTCGCAAAAGTATGACGTCACAAGAAGGTGATTGGTTACTTGTAATGTGGACCCTGGAACAACATTTATTATGATGATGTGGGAACAACACCGACACGAGGATATCAGATCGTGCACCCTCAAACACACAATAATAACATGGACTGAACCACCACTCACAACCACTAGCACTTTATATAGCCTCTGTAGAAATTATCCACACCCTCACTTATCTTGTATAGCTCTGTGTAAATAATCATTCTGTACATACGATAATTTTTAACCCTACAACTGTTTACAACTTGCATAGTTCCCATTTCTGTATAGCTGTATATCTCAGATTTCTGTAAAGTTATTTATTTCATATTCTGTATAGTTTCTCATATTTATATCCTGTTCATATCCTGTACATAGCTTGTACTCACTACAGCCTGTACATACTTATAGTTATAGAATATTCACAACATACTTCATACTGTGTACATTATAACATTCCATAATAGACCCATTTCTGTAATATACTCACATATCTATATTATTGCTAATATATATTGTAATATATCTATATCACTAAAGCACTTCTGGATGGATGCAAACTGCATTTCGTTGCCCTGTACCTGTGCATGTGCAATGACAATAAAGTTGAATTCTATTCTATTCTATTAAGTGTTAAAAGACAGAATTATGACTTCACAATTAAATTCATCTCCCAGCCCTGTTATTAATTATTGCTATATTATTATTGCTATAACTGTGGGGAAAATACTGTGGTCTCAAAGATCCATCTTTTAGCACTTGCAAACTTCAGGCATAAGCGAACAACTCAGATATGGACTAACAGCATGTAAACAGAGTGCATCTTATTATGTAATGCTATACGACAGATCAAGACAAAGTGTAACAACTTTGGTATATACTATATCCATAGTGATCGTTTTTGATGTTACAATGGCCCATTTGCTTCTCAAAAATCCCAAAACAATTATTATTTAATGTCTTTTTATGCATAAAAAGCCAAATAACTCAAAGTCAAAAATCTCCTCAGTCTCTGATAACAAAGTTGATTTATTGTGTAAAATCTGTAGCTGTAGATACAAACTCCATCAGGTTTCTTTGACTGCAAACTTTATAAGTGTTTGCAAAAAAAAAACAAAACGAATCAACTGAGCAGTTAGAAACTAAATCACATCTCCACTAGCTCTACCACACCTGCAGCGTAACTAGCAGATGCCCCACTCCTCTAGGACTGGGAGCTTTTACCACATAGAAAATGAATATGATTCCTACAGGAATTTTACTCTAAAAGACATTTCAAAGTTAACTTTATCATAGACAGTGAACTATGAAGTACACAGTGGTCTATTAAGAGTTTAGCAGCGTGTTTGATCTCGCCAGGTTTCCATTTAACCTTAGCATTAGAATTAAAAATGAAATTGTATAGATTTGGCAACTCTAAATGATCCTTGTGTGCAGTAATACTGACACGTTTGTCAGTACAATTTGCCCCATTGTCTTATTAGGATAAAACAATTCAGATTTTTACTTTACTGGTTGGGATGCACTTGTTGGGCTAGTAATTTTATAATTTTATTTCTCAGTCAAAACATTTGATATGGTTGCTACATGTTACTGTAACTAAAATGTGTGTTTGTGGGATTTGCAAATCATTGCCTTCTGTTAACTGCAGTTTACACAGCCTCCCAACTTTTTTAGATTTGAGGTTGTATTTATTTGTCAGTGACAATGTAGAAAAACATTAATGTTAGTAAGAGAATCAATGGATTGTATTAGATCTAGCTGCTAATTTCCATCCATAGTCCTTGCAGTTTCCGGTGTTTTGCACAAGTGATGCTCCAAATGGATGCCCCACCTCAATTTCTTTGACTTCATGACATTACCAGCCTCTTAAAAGGGATGCTTGCTTTTCTTCACCCACTAACCAACTAACCATCTTTCAGCTCTATTGGACATGCTAAATATGAAATACACAAAACTGTCTATATTTGGGCAAAGAGTGGAATTTAAAGAGTGCTTTAAATAATTCATTCTATAAGGAGTATTTTTGTTTTTAAGAGAAACCATTTGTATTTCCCATATGTCTCTTTTACACTTTTGTTTCCATATTAAAAATAGCTATGATAGTAATGATCATAATCGCTTCAGTGTGATGTTGTTGTAAATTCCCTCTAATCTTCTATACATTGAATTTACCCTTCACCCCTACCTGGTAATTAATACTTGCTGGCAGACCATGGGAATGACGACAGTGGTAGTGTCACATCATCTCTATGGACAGTAACACTGCAATGAAAAGGTTATTATTACACATATTGCATATCATACGTATCATCTTTCTGGCATTTCTGTGAAATCTGGAGGTCACCAGCCAGGTTTTTCACAGCTTCTGACCTGCTTATTTTGTGCATCTGTTGCATACATAATGAATAATAACAGATATAATCTCCAATGATAAAATAGCTCGATGTTTGTATGCAAAGAGTAGCAAATTGAACAATAATACTTTAACGAAATTCATTTTTGGCAAGATTCTGGCTCTCCTGCACTAAATGCTGCACTTGAATAAGATCCTTGAACTTGATAAAATAACTCTTAAATGTTAATTAGTGAATTTATCTTATGGTTTAGAGGAAAAGTTTGGCAACCTTTAAAGGAGTCAGGTGTATTTGTCAGCTTGTGTGAAAGTACAATCTCTTAGTTTTGATGACACAATCGCAGAGTCTTTTTTTTATCCTACATTAAATCAAATGGGGGGTTTTTCTGCCACCACATTGCAGGCATACACACCACACTGCCTCCACATTAAGGTATGCAAGAATATATCTGTATTTCAAGTGGAAAAACTGTTTTTTATTATTCTTTTATGTCCAACCCATCAACTGACGTTCAAAGAAAAGCTCATTAGCTACAGATTAGCTGCAGCCCTGCCATCCTTTCTAAATGCCAGTCCATTCCTCCTGGTAAAAAAAAAAAAAAAAAAAAAAACTCAATGAAAGGAAAGATTTAGAATAATTACAGCTCAACTTTAAAATCTACTTTTTAAATTCTGGAGAAACCCGTTGCTTATTTCAATTGCTAAGCTCACCACAAGACTGGACAACACCATAAATAGTTTAATTTCAGAAGCTTCTTCTTGGCATTTATCAGTCTTTTTGCCCACACGCAGCTTTGCAGCACAGCAAATGGGGCAAATAAATCATAATCATTCAACTGGGGCAGGGGATGGCAACTTTTACTATCAAACAACAACATGTTTAAGGAATTCTTGTGTTATGCCCCATTGCAAGCCATAATCTTTTACCACGTATGACTCCACAGTGGGATATTCATGATTTAATATGTTAACTTTGCATTTTCATTACATTAATACTATCTTTTTGTTGCTTTCATTGAATTCTAGAATAAAAAAATAAATCAAATTCTTTGTTAATCATTTACTTAATTTTGTGACCAATAAGTGAGGGGAAGCTTACATTAAAACAGAAATACTATTAAGTAGGGGTGCAACGATACACAATATTCACGGTTCGGTTCGGTTCGATACTTTGGTGTCATGGTTCAATATTTTTTCGATACAAAAATATTTCATGCCTTTTTAATTTGTCATTTATTAAAATTATAAATATATATTTTAACTCAAAAGTACAGTTATTAAATTTAATGTTGCTGAAACAACAAATTAATAATTTAAAAAAAATCTATCTGATCGAGAAATCACTCATCTTTGAAAAAGAGTGTTTATTACAGAGAAATGGCTCTTTCCAAAATAAAAGCTATACACTTCTTCTGGGGTACACTCTCAGCAGCATATTAAACATATCAGGTCCCCATGAGGAGAATCATGTGCTAACGGCTGTCTAAATGACTCGGGTAAAGTTTGTAGCATGTGTGCTTGTTGTTTTTGTCTGCTTCCACTTGTCTTTGAACTAGGATGATGTCGGCGTAAATGTGCAGTCATATTCGTTGTGTTCCCACTAGTGCTGTCAGCGTTAATCTCGTTAAAATGACATTAACGCCATAACGTGGAAAATCTCCGTTAATGAGTTACCGCGGATCGCCCCGTGCATGGGGCTGGACGGCATCAACACGTTAACAAGCAAGCTAACTGCGCTAACGCGCTAGTTCCCACCAATTGAGCATTGCGTGACACATCCGACATACTGTTTTACTTTTGTCCATGACGCGCTTACCATCAGGGTCATGTTTCACATGAAAACCAAGATAGTTCCAAACGCCAGATCTGAATGAGGGTGGGGGAGGTTCAATTTCGGGTAGCAATGAGGCAGTTGCTATGTTGCAATGAGCTTAGCTTCTGTCTTGCTAGCTTGCACTGCGCTCAGTGGATCTGCACTCGACAGTGCAGCCTAGGCGGAGTAGTCCACTGAGCTCTCAACACAGGCAGCATCGTCAGAAGAAAAGTTGATAAAATAAATAAAAAAATTTGTATTGTTCGATACATATGTGTACCGAACCGAAAGCGCTGTATCGAGCGGTTCAATATCGATACTGTGGAGGTATGTAATAACGACAGGAGAGGTCTCAGTGTCTCACTCCAACTTTATTAACTGACTCTCAGAACTTCACATATAGTGAGCACCAAAATCTCCACCCCAACACTTCCCTTTAACTTGGGTGTGAGTGGAGCCACCTGGTGGTCCGCCACAATACGAGTGTTGTTGCACCCCTACTATTAAGCTATGTGAGCTGTTTTGACCCCCAGTTTTGTTTGTGCAAATTAATAAAATTAAAAGTAACCTATTTTAATAATAAAAGTGTAAGTCTGACGTTATTAGCTGTTTCCGGGTCCAAACTGGGTTTCAGGTCCCAAAGTCACAGTAATACAATCTAGTAGTTGGTGAGTAAATTTTTAATAAGGTGAGGAATAGTTGAAGAAGGTGAAGAATTAATTTCACAGTACTCGATACAGTTATAGATCCAGAGGGCAGATTCTTAATCATTAAACTATCTATACTTGATAAAAAGCTATGTATTGCAAGTGTATATGGTCCAAATGTTGATGATCCCTCATTCTTTCACGGTTTTTTCAGTGCACTCTCTGAACACTTAGATGGCACACTTGTTCTTGGAGGCGACCTCAACCTTGGACTAAATGAAGACATGGATAGGCTCAATACAGCGGGAACTCAGCGTAATTGGCCAGTCCACAAACATAATCAAACAGTATATGAGCGACTTTGGTCTTTGCGATGCATGGCGCTCCCTTCACCCCACCAGTAAGGAATATACTTTTTTCTCACATGTCCATCACTCCTACTCTCGTCTGGATTATTTTTTGGTCAGCAGCTCACTGCTGAACGACATTTCAGACACTGAGATTCACCCTATAGCTGTCAGCGATCATGGTCCTGTATCTTTAACACTAATGCACAAGAATAATACCACGCCAAGAAAAAACTGGAGATTTAATATATCACTACTTAAAGATGAAGACTTTATTAAATATTTTAAAAAAGAGTGGACTTCATATTTGGACTATAATGACACTCCCGAAACATCAGCTTCTGTTCTATGGGAAGCAGGGAAAGCTGTGATGAGAGGTAAAATAATTTCTTTCTCATCACATAAAAAGAAAAAAGAAAAAAAAATATTCAGGAATTAGAAAAAAACATCAAATCACTAGAAGAAGCCTACGCGTCCCACCAAGATCAGGAAACATTGAACAAAATACGCAAAACAAAACTAGAATTAAATGAGATAATTGATAAAAAAAAAAAAAAAAATTCTTAGTACAAAGACTACGCCTACAAAATTATGAACATGGTAATAAATCCGGTCAATTTCTAGCAAACCAGCTAAAAATAAATAAAGAAAAAACAACTATATGTGCTGTTCAAGATTCATCTGGGAACACAATATATGAACCGATACAAATAAACAACATTTTCAGGGATTTCTATAAAACGTTGTATTCAACACAAATAAACCCATCTAAAAAAGAAATTGATCAGTTTTTGGACAACATAACTCTTCCAAAATTATTGGACACTCAAGCAATGGCACTGGATTCACCACTGACACCAGGTGAACTCCAGGAAGCCCTGATAAGTATGCCCAATAATAAGGCTCCAGGTCCAGACGGCTTTCCTGCAGAATTCTACAAAGAATTCTGGTCGATTCTAGCACCAGTTTTCTACAGAACGTTGCTGGAAATTAAAGAAAAGGGCAGACTTCCATCAAATATGAATTCTGCAAACATTAATCTCCTGCTAAAACCAGGCAAAGACCCTGTATATCCCTCAAGCTATCATCCAATATCCCTTATAAATGTAGACCTTAAAATAATCTGCAAAGCTCTCTCAAAGAGACTGGAGAAAATAACCCCCCTCTTAATTCATCCTGACCAAACTGGTTTTATAAAAGGTAGGCACTCATCAACAAATACACGTAGATTACTTAATTTGATAGACTACTCATACAGTAAAAACCTAGAAACTACAATATTCTCTTTAGACGCAGAAAAAGCATTCGACAGAGTTAACTGGAAATTTCTATTTGCAACTTTACACAAATTTGGTTTTGGATCTTCTTTCATAAACTGGTTAAAAATATTATATAATTCCCCAACAGCTTGTGTTAGAACAAATGACCAGACATCCTCCAGCTTCTGTCTCTTGAGGGGCACCAGGCAGGGATGCCCACTCTCCCCTTCACTGTTTGCAATTTTTATTGAACCACTAGCAGCAGCAATTAGAGAGAATTCAGTAATTAAGGGCATAAAATGCAAGAACGTGGAACATAAAATCAGCCTTTATGCGGATGATGTGTTACTCTTTCTCCAAAATTCACAAACCAATATCTCTGGGGTGATTGAATTGATAAACTCTTTTGCAAGAATATCAGATTACTCAATTAACTGGTCAAAATCTACAGTCCTACCGATTAATTGCTCCTTCCATAATTCCTCTTCTACACCACTGCAATCGGGAAATATAAAATATTTAGGTATTAATGTTTCTCCCAAGCTTGCAGATCTAACTAAATTAAACCATATCCCACTTTTAAAGAAGGTAGAAGATGATCTGGCTAGATGGAAATGTCTACCCATATCACTCATGGGAAGGGTTGCCGCTATAAAAATGATGGTCTTACCAAAAATAAATTATTTATTCTCAATGATCCCAACTAAACCGCCACAAGATTGGTTCAGATCTCTAGATTCATGTATGTCCAAATTCTTTTGGAAAAATAAACCCCCACGTATAAGCTTAAAAACACTACAAAAGACCAAGGATAAAGGAGGACTAGAACTGCCTAACTTTCAGCACTACTTCTTAGCCAACAGGCTTCAGTTTATCTCAGGATGGCTAAAACATACCCTCTTAGATGAACCTTGGCTAGATGTAGAACAAGCACTCTGCAATAATCTAGAGATCTCAGACCTACCATTTATCAGCTCAAACATCCAACAACATGAATGCTTTAAAAGCATCAACATCAGCTCTTCTCTGACAGCATGGTGGGAGTTTCTAAAATTGACGGCGTCTTCATTAATCCCATGCAAACGTACACCTATCTGGAACAACCCTGACATATTACAAAACAATAATATGATAAACTTTTCAGATTGGAGTGGTAAAGGAATCAAATATTTAGAACATATACTAGGAGGAACAGAATTTATTTCATTTGACGGACTAGTTACACAATATGGGATCAACAAGAAAAGATTTTTAGAATATCAACAAATTAAATCCATAGTAAAAAAGAAATTTAAACCGGGTCAAGTTGAACTACAAACACCACCAAGTGTGGTTCAATTTCTTACTCTTAAAACCCCCAAATTACTATCCAAAATATACAGAATGCTTTCTAAAACAGATGAATCAATATCACTTCCTATTGCAAAATGGGAAGCGGATTTATCAGTTAACTTAGACCTAAACTTCTGGTCTCAGATTTGCTTAAAAACCTTTCATCTAATTAGAAATCCCAGTCTTCAATTAATTCAAAACAAAATATTACATAGAGTGCACTATACAGGTCATCGGATGTTCAAGATGGGCTTTACGTCTACCAACAACTGCTCACACTGCCAAACCAATTCACCGGACAATTATATCCACGCTCTTTGGTTCTGTCCACCAGTTCAGAAGTTTTGGCGCGAGATATGTGAAGACTTATCGAAGTGTCTGAAATGTAACATTCCAACTTCCCCCTTAGTGTGTTTGTTGGGCAGCTTAGATAATGTCACTTCAGAAAAGAATATAGCCCATATGGTTTTCACTGCCCTATGCATAGCCAAGAAAACAGTCCTCATGAACTGGAAAAATAAAAATAATCTTAATTCTAACCAATATAGAAATTATCTATTAGATTACATTAGCCTTGATACAGCCTCTGCCACCACATCAGATCAATTGCTCTGGGCTCCTTTGATCAGCTCCATCACCTAGTGGGGGTGGGGGGTCATAGTTTGGTCCCGCCTTCACTGTTGTGATTGGTGTGGGGGTAGGGACAGGCTTAGGGCGTCGGCGGGTTCCCCGGAGGCATCTTCCTTGGGGGGCTCAACCCGGAGTAGCGGTCATGTACGGTTAGGGGCTCTGTTGGCTCTCAGGTGACTGTTTCCTCGCGGCTGCGTGCAGCGGGGCTAGGGGAGGGTCTGTGCTGACGGACGTGGGTTACTGACCTGGTAGCCTGGCTGCCCCTGGGTGGGTCCGGGATGGGCGTGAGGTTCTGGGGGTGCTCCGTCTCTGGGCTGGGACCCGGACCGGGCCTCGGGGGCTTGGGTCCTGGTTGGTGTGTTGCAGGGGTTGTGGGCGGGTGGGTGCATGGGGGCCCAGCCCTGGAGCAGGGTGCCGCCGGTGCATCGAGCCACCTGGGGGGCTCTTCAACTGGTGGGGGAGATTGTCACATCTTGCAGGAGCTTTCCTCTCCTCAGGAGCTCCCTCTGCAGGAGGGGGAGATACAGGAGAGGTGGAGGAAGATCTCAGCCTGGGTGTTTATTGTCTTATGTAGTCTGGAAGATGAGTGGATGATGGGGTGGGTGCAGTTTTCTCTGTGGTGGGGTTGGGTGAACTGTCCCGGGCTCTGTGGGGCCGGGAGGCGCTGCTGCACTGGGCCCCGGTCTGGATGGGCCTGGGCCCCCTTTCCCTGGCGGGTCGCGGAGTATGGGGGTGCCTACTGGGGTCAGCGGGGGAGCTGGCCCCAGGGAGGGGTCACTTGCCCCTCCCTTCCTTCCCTCCCCATCTCCAGCTGCCTCCCTCTTCCCGCTCCACCACAACCACCCACACATGCAGGACCTTGGAGTAGGGGTATGTCACCAGGGTGCAGAGGAGGCTACCCCCCCCCCCCCCCCCTCTCTGTCCCCTTCTGGCTGCCTCTGCCTCAATTTTATCCCACAACTTAGACATTCACATTACTCACACTCTCATTACACATACATATAGGATCTTGGGGGTGGGCACGATACACGGAATCCAAAGTACCATCAGGGTGTACACCCCACCCCTGGCGTCGTTGCCCACCTCTCAATTTTAAATACACGTAGACATTGAGGGCTAGCTGGAGGGACCATGCGCTTACCTGCTGCTCTCTGGCAGGTAGCTCCATGCCCTCCTGGGTTTTAAATGCACCTTAGAACACAAATGCATCAACACTACAATGAGCGGGTGGAGGGAGGTTTGGAGTCTTCTCTCACCCCCGTTCTCTGCGACCTGCTGGAGCGGGGGGGCTAGGAGGAGGAGTTGGCCGTCCGACTGCGGTCTGGAGTGTGGGGCCTTCCTGCTGCTGCGGAGTCGGGGCGGTCTGCCTCCCCCCACCGCAGGGAAAAGGGTAACACCACCTGGGTCTGGGTGCAGTTCCCCCCTCCAGGGGCAAGGGTACCTAGACCCGGTTTGTAGAGTACGCTTGGGGAGTGTGATCGTGTGTACAGCGTCTCTTTATGTCTGTCTCCACGTTGGTTGAGTGTGGAGTAAGTGCATATGAGAGCATGAGGGTGGGAATGGATGTTTGTATCTGTGTGTGCCTGTATGTCTGTGTCTATATGTCAGGTTGGGTGTCAGGCGCCACCTCTCTGGGGACATCTCAGGCCCTCCAAGGTTTGGAGGCCTATCTCCCCCTACCACCACTTCCCCTGCCAGTGGCGGACCCCCTCAGACATCTGTGCGTTGGTGGTTCTCTGTGTCCGGGGATGGGCGTCCAGGTACACACCGGCTCACTCCTTGGCGGCCGCTTATCGGGGCCTGGAGCCTGGGGCTCGCTTGGGCCACTTCGGAGGTGGGGTGCCCCCTGGGGCTCGGTCACTCAGGCGCGGCTGGCTGCCGGCGGAGCTCACGGGCGCGTCACTGCAACTCCCCCTGGCTTCTGCTCGCGGCTGCTGAGTGAGCCCTCATCTGGGACTCTCCTCAGCTCTTTCTGGGACAGTGGCGCGGCTGCCCCTCTGTTGGTCTTCCTTGGTCTCTTGTGTTCTGGGGGCCTCTGGATGTCTGGAGTTTTGATCTCCTCCATACCTGCTTCATGCCCTGGAGGACGGGGCTGTGGCCCCCCCACACCCTCTAGCAGATTATTACAAGAAGGAACCTTTTAAAAAACAAAAAACAAGCGCGTCCATGCTCACAGGTGTACACACGGGTGATCACACCCACAAACTGCACCCTTTTTGGCTCCTACCTCAGGGCACACTGTGTTCTGTTGGTCTTGTGTGCTGCACAGTGGTGTTTAGTGTTTGGTATTTGCTGTCGTATTCCCATGTATCATTGTGGTGTTGTTTGTTCTGTTGCTCTTGTTCTCTATTGCTTGTTTTCTTTTTTCTTTCTCAGCAGGTGACCCAGGTGATTGATATATGCATTTTTTTCTTCTCTGCCCGTTCTGTTGGTTTTTGTCTTTTGCCCTTCTCCCCCGTCCCTCTTCTCAGCTGTTTCTCTTTCCCTCTTTCTTTCTCCCCTTCTTTCCCCCAGTCAAGTCTGTCCCGTATTCAGTAAGTGAAAATAAAAGAAACAATAAAAGGTGAATCAAATGGACCATTACGGCAAGGCTGGGATGGTCAATTTGGTAAAGTAAATCCGTTGGGCATCTTTGTTTGCCTTTAGACAACAATTCTGATGGCAAAAGAGCCAAACGGGACAGGCAAAAAAAAAAAAAAAAAAAAAAAAAAAAAAAAAAAAGAAGGTGAAGAAGATATCCCTGTTTCACAAAAAGTCATTTATTCAAAAAAGTCACATTATTGCTCTGTGGTTGTATCTATTAATGACCAACACAGAATGAAGGCTCTGTATGGATCAATTTGAGTGACACTGAGAGTTTTACTAGTCCTCTTGACAACAGTGTGACAGATAATCTTTGCATGGCTCTATGTAGATGCTACCATGACACTTATTCATGTATTGACAAAATTAAGTGAAGCATATATGCTTGGTATTTAACGATCACGCACTTTGTTTCAGGCTAAGACAATTTCTATCTCATTTACTATCAGGCTAACAAGCAGTAGTTTTCAAGCATTTTGTGTCCAAGACACACAGAGGTGATAGGAAATATTTTAAGACACACCTGTATATTTTTATACCATGCACATTTGGTGTGGAGCAGCCACAATTAAGGGCTATTTTGTTCTGCTCTATTTTATTCTGTGTAAAATAGCCTCTATATCATAACCAAGTTGCTAGTTCTTAATGGTATTGTCAAGGTAGAATACTTTTGCAGCATCTGGATCTACCTGCAAAATTTGTCTTTGGATTAAGCTCCACTAAAATACACCTTGCATCTACCTTGTATGTTCGACCTAACATGGTTTTACAGCCTTTAGTTTTGATCCAGCACTTCTCTAAACAGAGCGTTCTCACTCCCGAGGCGTAACATGTCGACGTTTTGTCACGTCCCGCGGCGTTCCTGAGGAACGCGAAAGGAGACCTTCGGCGTTCTTATGGTACGCGGCGGGTTATGGCTGGAATCCAGTGCAATGACGCTCCCGCGGTAATAGACGTTCCAGCCCTGTATTCCAGCCCTAAACCTAACCTTATCCCTAGCCCTGACCATAACCTTATTCCTGACCTTAACCAGGACTGTAATGATGTTAAATAGCGTGTTTCTAAGCGATTTGAAGAAAAAGAGCGAACATGTGTAGATTCAGTCCAGACTCATATTTCCTCTTTTTTCCGAGGTCGTCATTTAGGAACGTGGTGGGTAGCCGAAAGCGTAATATGGTGACGATTTGTCACCTAGCGTAAAATGTTACGCTTTGGGAGTGAGAACGGGTTGCTCTAAAATAGGCCAGGTTTGATTTTGGTTTTCCAAGTAAGACGACTATTGATATCCTTAGTTCAGCTGAAGCCATAACAACTTTAACATTAAATAACTACTACATTTTCTGTGATAGCTAAATGTTTGGTTTATGCTAGCAGCTAAGTTAGGAAGCCACTGACTTCTTTAGGAGCCCTTCTCACTGTTCTGGAGACTACCCCCTGAACAGTCACCGAGACACTACAAATATTTATATGATGTTATCTTCAGTGGGCAATAAAAGTCCAAGAACAGTGGGGGACTAAGAAAGCAACTCGTTATGATGTCATTTTCCAATTAAGGAGAGAAATGCAGAAGGCCAGATGGTAGTGGATTTAAACAAAAAAAGGATTTAAATGGCTGTTGTGAAGAGATATTTCAGGAAGAAAGAGGGACATAACATGACAATGTACAGCATCTTATGCAAAAGGTTTAATATGAAAAAGGTAAAAGAAGGCAAGATGGTGGTAGGAGACAATGTAGCACACATTGAATTGTAGTCTACAGGATGACTTTTGACATGAAGACAGGGAAACAAGTGACAGTAGAGGCAAGGATTAAACAGTGGAAGTAGAACAAGAAAGGATGTTCTGCAGAGTTTAGGAAGGAGATAAGACTGGCTCTAGGTGGCATGGAAGTTACCAGATGACTAGGAAAGTACAGCTGTCATAGTGAGGGGAACTGCCAAAAGGTGTTGGGGCATATCTTTAGGTTTGAACAAAACCAGGTCTGATGTCCAGTATCTTGATATCATGATGTTATAGTGCACCCATACAGAGGTGCTGCATGGTTCAGCAGCAGGTTTGTCCTTAATGAACAAGGCTTGAGTTCCTGATGCAGGAAGAAACTTAAGATTAGGAATGGAAATTTTCTTGTAGAAAATCAGTTCCCAGTAGCCCATTCCTTAGAACGGTTAGTATGCCTGCGCGCTACAATCAGCTGATTTCAGTTCACAGTCAGAGGAAGAAATAGCCACGCAGTCTAGAGTGTGAATATGGACATTTATATTTATTGCACAAAAAGACAAGATACATGGCAATCTAGTAAAGAAACAACCACAGCATGCTAATACTAAGCTAGCCAAGAACCCAGAGTGAAAGCTGGGTGAATGCCAACCCTAGCAGCTGGACCCTTTACTTCAACAAGTAACAAAGAGATGAACAGTCAGGCTGAAGCCTCCCTTTCTACCTGTTCATGTTTACAAATCAGAATCTCTGTGGCAATCGTTTGTGTGTGTGTGTGTGTGTGTGTGTGTGTGTGTGTGTGTGTGTGTGTGTGTGTGTGTGTGTGTGTTCTGGTTTTCATCTTTGCTTTGTGCAGTCAGCTTTGTAGTCTACTAAAAGAAAGATCTTAAAGATGTTTGTCCTTATTAGGGATTTGTGTTGGTTTGCGGGGTTGTAGCTACAGATTTATGTTTGTTGAATGGTGATTATGAGACAGTGTGTTTCCGCTATTTTACAGAGTAACATGAAAGTAATGTAATGAGTAATATAATAAATTACTTTTTCCTGTAGTAGTTAAGTAGGGTACTGGATTACTGTTAAGAAACATGTTCTGCATAATATGTGTAATAATTACTTTTTTAAGCAATGACTCCTACATTGATCACAACAAATAGGGAAAATACCTCAACAAACATGCAGAAACATTTGATACACAGCATGCAATTAATTTGCATGAATGTAATTTCTTTATTGCTGCTTAGCAATGGCAGTTACTCAGAAAACAGAGCCACTAGGAACCCAATCACAATCAATAAGAGAATTGATGAGGAATCGAATCGCTAATTAATATCTATAATGGAATCGGAATAGCTAAATTCTTACCTATTCCCATCGCCTAATGAAGTTGCACAAATGATCCAGCAGGTTGAGAGTGCCAGGGGTGATTTATGACACAGGAATAGCAGCAAGATAGTAGTGAGACCTACCATGATGTATGGTTTGGAAACAGTGACACTGACAAAAAGACAAGACGCACAGCTAAAGGTAACAGAGGATAAGACAAAGTTAAAGAGACAAAGCTGAGAAGGCTAAAGAAGACAGAGAGTGGATATAATGGGCAAAGGATGTTGAATATGGAGCTGTCAGACATAAAGATAAAGAGGGATGGCTGGTTGGTTTGACAGAATAGGATGGTATGGATACAGTGAGGTGGAGGCAGATGTTCTGCTGTAGTCACCCCTAAAGGGAGCTCCTGAAAGATGATGTGCAAATTTAGGTTTGCTTGCAGCTTTCTGTAGCTTTTGTAAGAATATGCTGTATCAATGATGTAGTGATGAGATCTGGCTCTTTTCAAAGATTGTGCTCTTTTGGCTTGTTTCCCTCTTCAGAGCCTTCTCCTAATTTCACAATTATGAATGGTTTGTGTTTTTTGAAGCAATTTTTTCTTCAGTGTTTTCATAAAAACTTAAATTTTATGCATATGCAACTGTTAGGTAGAAAATACATGGAGTTTAAGGCCTGGAAAAAAAGTTTTAAATCTATTGTCCTCCAAAATGGCAAATGGTTGAAAAAATAAATGTAATTTTATCTTTGCATTTTCCAATACCAGTGAAATGCAGTCAGATGCTTCTTTTCATGTTTTACTCATTTCATCACTTTTTAGTGAAAGTAACGTTGAAAATATTGTTATTTTCCCAACATGCTGTCTCTGAAATCGCTGCCCACCTTCCTTCTTTCACATAATGGTCTGTCTTTGCATGTGATTGGCCACATGGTATGGCAATCAAAACAATATCCCATCCCTACATGCATGAGGTCTCAGTAGGGTAGGCTAAAGATGTGGCTCTCCCTGGCTGGAGTCAGCTCTTGTCATTCGCTAGAAAGAATCGACTCTTAGAACCAGCTCATTCACAAACGACACATTGCTACCATTATGGCACCTTAACTTTCGTTTTCTCTAAGGTTCTATTTTCTTTTTCATTCCTTTCTGCCTGTGAACTAAGAATGGGGATGCCATGGAAGACTGTCAGATTTTAAAACGTTTCCCTGCAATACTCTCTAGCAGAACATATTTGCTTCATTTTTTGTTAACTGTAGCTGTGGATAAAATATACATATGTCTGACAAAAAATTGGGGTGGCTTTCACACCAGTTTTATTGTGCCAAAATTTTACTGAGAGACAGCAACATAAGATACTTACAATATAAGTCACAGGGGCACTGCTAAAAGGGTCAACAGCGGACAGTCAGAGACATGACATTTCTTTTAAAAGCTTATATTTTAGATCTTATATTTTAATTATAAAGACTTTCTAAACATTTTATGCTATACCTAAAAGCAGGTAGTGCTTATAAATGACTTTTCAAATTCCCCACATTTTTAACAACAACTAATTCAGTCATGAAGTTTGAATAAGTGCTTAAATTGTCCTTTCATTATTAAAACTAAGAAGCTTCTCCTTACAATTTAATGTTGACACACTGTTTTTCCTTTAAAACAAACCTAGGGTAAGTGACTGCCTAGAAATTGTACATGATTCAAATCTGTTTAAGTTAACTCTGTTACTAAACATTATAAAAAGGAGTTAGCACTATTAGTATTTTTGCCTGCTATTACTATTGGATTGTTATCTTATATCACACCAATAAAATGTGTTTTACAAAAATAGGAGAAGAAGAAAAATATATTTTTTCCACAAACAGTTCAATATTCAATCAATCAATATTATTCTTTAATTTGGTGAATTTGGAAAAAGAAAACACATACAGAAATGTGAAAAAGTCTTGAACCACCCCTCATGTTTTGCTCTCCTCCACGGCGTAAATTAGCCTTTATACATGTTTCATGTTTTTCATGTCCACTTTAAATTGCATCATTAGGCACCTTAGTATCAGCAAGGTGATTCCCAAAGAGCTAATACCTGAAAATTTGCCTGAAAGCATGCTGTACAGTATGTCCATATAAATTTGAGGAAACTGGACAAGTGGAGGTCAAAAGGATAAGCGGTGAACAGTATCTAAAAGTCGTGTTATTAAGCAGTATGAAATAAGGCGCAAAAGACCTGACACAGCACTGGAGACATGCATCTAACCCTAGCCCCTCATTTGATCCACCTACTGTTTGCTGAAGCCTTATCAAAAATGGTCTCAGTAGAAACATGGCTGTTAAGAAGCCAGTAGCAAGTTAGAAGCAACATGTCTTATGAAGTGATTAAACAAAATTTGAAATTTTTGGTTCAAATTATCATTAAGGATGAGGTGAGGAGAATGGTATCACAGTGCGTTTCTATAGTGCGTAACATCAGATTTTGATTGACTATGCAATTTCATCTGGAAAGCATCTGATTGGCAACAGTTTCAATTGTCAGTTCAATGGTGACCCAAAACAAACTGTCAGTGTGGAAAAAGCAGGTCTGGATACAAAAGCATACATCAATCATGAGCTGGCCTCCCAGATCCTAGACCAACATAACATTATTGAAGCAGTGTGGGATCATCCTGACAGAGAGCAGAACAAAAGGCAGCCAACATTTCCTTGAGCCTGAAGAACTATTCCTGAAGCCTCCTTAAAGAAATTACAGGAAAGCTGCCTAAGAGAGTGTTGAAGCATAAAGGTGATCATACCAAATGTTGACTTTCAAGCCTGTTGCAACTGTAAAAATATATGATTGTTTTCCTATCAAAATATACAGAAATCATAAGTGGCTCAGACTTTTGCACCATGCTGAATGTTGCATGTTGGGATTTTTCCTTTCCCCCTTTTTTAGACAAATGACTATGAAATTATCTTTTTAGAGAAATATTATTTTATGAATCCCACAAATCTTAATCATATAACTAAAACAATAGCCACTGTTAAATAATCCACTGGTTCTATTTCTATTCTATACATTTGTATTGCTTTGTAGGGGACCCAGGGCAGCAACCAGAAAGCTATGTTCTGTTTCATCAGAGTTTGGAGGGTGTCATGGACAGGTTGTTGATGCTCAGCAGAGTCACACAACAGAAATTATCTTGCAACACATAAACAATGCTTTAAAGCCTTATGTAATGTATGAGCAACACATGAATAATAGTGAGCACCCAGGCGTGAGGGAAAACTGAAATGATATGCATAGAAGAACATTAAAATATTTAGATGTACAACTTTGTGATAAACAATGTGGGAAAAATGTCAAAAAGAGGTGAGCCTACTGCTGTGAAATAACCATTAGAATCATTTTCTCCTTCTTGTCCAAAGGAGTTCACACTGGGAGTGGATCATGAGCATAATCATTATCTGGGGCCCAGAGTAAAGTCTGGTACCCTGTTGTGGAGTCTCCGACTTACACATAACATCATTTCTTTCTACTTGTAAGGCTGACTGAGAGAAGAAAGAGGACAAAAGCTTCTTGGAGAGAAAGTTAAGGGTTCAAAATAAAATAACAGAGAAAAACAGCAAAGAAGAAAAAAATTATATTAGAAACCATACTTGAAATTAAATTCCTTTAATTCTTGATGCGTTGTTGCATCGCACTGTTTGTTTCCAAGGTGAACCATAAACGGACAAGATGGAACTAACGGACAAAGTGAATGGTCGTGCGTCATCGCAGCAGCACCAATAAGCGAGCACGCCTTCTGTCGTGCCAAATTATAAAGGGTGGTCTCCTCTGACTTAAACCAGAGCGAGTCGCGTCGGCACATATCCACTCGGCTTGCTCAGTTGTACCTTTTCGTTCCATACCTTCATGAAGAAAAGCAGAATGGATTTAAACTTCACGCTCTCGGGGAGCGACTTGATCGGCTTTGGCTCGTTGGCGCAGAAACTTTTTGCGAATAACTCACTGCCTCCATTTGATAACAGCACCGTCGGTCCCACAAGTAATGAGGAGGAACTGGAAGTTAATACGAATGTGTACGCAAAAGTCATTGTCACTATCATTTACTTGGCTCTGTTCGCCATAGGCTCCCTGGGCAACTCCATCACTATTTATACCCTGATTACCAGAAAGACGCTGCAGAACCTCCAGAGCACCGTACACTATCACCTGGCCAGTCTCGCCGTGTCCGACCTGCTCATTCTGATCCTCTCCATGCCCATTGAGCTCTACAACTTTATCTGGTTCCATTACCCATGGGTGTTCGGGGACGCCGTGTGCAGGGGTTACTACTTCCTCCGGGACAGTTGCTCTTATGCCACCGCGCTTAACATCGCCAGCCTGAGCGTGGAGCGCTACATGGCCATCTGCCACCCGTTCAAAGCCAAGAGCATCATGTCCCGCAGCCGCACCAAGAAACTCATCAGCGCCATGTGGCTCGCTTCCTTCGCTCTCGCGACACCGATGCCCTTCATCATGGGCCAAAGGATGCGTAACGGCGAGATGATATGCACCACTGTGGTCTCGCCGGTCACGGTGAAGACCGTGCTGCAGGTGGGTGTCGTGGAAAGCTTTTATTATCGCAATTATCGGTCCCCACTGTGGTTTCTTTACGCATCGAGACAAAGTAAAAATCTACAGTACAAGTAGTACTTGAGCCACAAGTAGTAGGTGAGACGGCTGCGAGGGATCGTTCTAAACATGTGGGAGTGTGTGCTGTAGCGCTTTAAAGAACAGGGCTTTACGCGCAACTTCGCCTTTACCATTATCGTCTGTGCCCACCTATACATGTTGTTGTTGTTGTTGTTTCTTCGAGAAAAAAAACTAAATGGTGGCCTACTCATGAAAACATTTTAGTTATTAAACCGTGTAGGGTCAACGAAGTCTGTCAAAAACAGTGTTTTCCTACTGCAAGCAAATGATCTGCAAATCAGCAAATAATTCTTTTAGTCAAATTATTTAAACTATCGAGTCCTCATTTTTTTTTATATTTATATATATCTGTTGAAAATAAACATTTGGTGAGCAAATTCACTAAAGCCTAAATCATCTTCACATGTGAAGAAAGCACAGCATGTATGCTGCTACAGATGTCATTGTCTGTGTTGGCTCACTTTCTTCTTTGTTTTTAAGCTGGTAGAGTTCGAATGATTAGAGATTCATTCATAAAGACACTTGAAAGGCAGGTTATAGCTATATTTTTTCACACAGAGCACCAGAGATTTGACCATTACAGCTTAGGCAAGCTGTGAAAATGAAAAAGATCAGGTTCCAAAGATATTCTATTTCTTGAAATGCTTCTTGTAGAAACAATATCAGACCTTGACACTGAATATTGGCAAACTGAATATTTTGAGGGTGGAAGCACCCACAGAACTGCTGTAGGTTGCTTTCATGTAGGGAACTAGCCGTCTTAGTAATACATTATGCACTCTTTGATGGTGACAAGAGAAGAATATGTCACTTTACATTCATTCATACAGTCCATGTTATACGATATGATATAAAAGCACAGGAGGACACTAAGGGAGTATTCTTTTTGAAATTCGACTCATCATCACAGCAGACTAAATATCTTAACACCAGGAACTACAGGTACTGCCAAGGAATAAGAAAAGAAATAGCCACTTCCCAAATTGCTAGAGAACTATAAAATCGAGCAAAATGACAGCATAAAACAACATAAAGCACAATCCTATACACAACCCCCTGACCAGACCAGTTATAAATATAATTCAAATAGGGTGTTGCTGTTCGTTTTTCTTTCTTTAAGGAAGTACAGCAGTTGAAATTATAAGTTACAGCATGCGGGACCTCAATGTGAATCGGTGGTCTGCTTCACAAAAAGAATGGGCCTGTAAGCGGGCATTACAGTTTTATACCACAACAAAAACAAGTATTGTTATGACTATCTTCTTCTGGGAAACTGTCTTCTCCTCTGCGGATCTTCTCCTCCACTCCGTCCACGTCTGACCTCATCTACCATCTGCTCCTTTTCTGGAAAAAGATAGAGAAAGAAAAACACCTCCCTAACCTAACCTTACTGCATTAATATTATCTAACAATTCTCAGCCTACTGATTCTACGTATTATCTAAGACATTCTGTTCGGACTCCCTTGGCCCGGAAAAATATCAGCTAGACTCTAACTCTACATATGATGTGTAAGCATGTTTGCAGAGTCACTCTGCAGCTCTATATGTCAGTCTCAATAATTCAATTCAATCATACCATTGAATTAATGATTTTGACCCTTATTACATGTGAAATGTCACAATGTCAAATGTGAAATTTGACATGCATAATGTGAAACTTATCAATGATGGCCAGCTGTCTGGCCTCAAAACATGACATTACCACCACTGTGTCGCATTTAACCCATGCATCCCTCAATCCAATGTGTCCCCATTAAATTGGCTCTCAACCACCAAAACTTTGAGAATCATAGCTTTAAACTCTGTGAAATTAATGGTAATGGACAGGGACACAAATTAGGGCTAAATATCATGGTTCTGTTTTCTCGAGCAACTGTCTGAAATGCCAGAGAAGAGAGCCTTAAGTGCCTCAGTCCATGGACTATGTGCATTGTAGGCGGATCTGTGTCTGACAGTAGTTACCCTAGGAATAATCTACAAGTGCCTTATGGCAGTTGTCCTTTGAGCTCTGGATGTGTAGGTGACTGATAGAAGTCAAGACAATGAGCTTTTACTGAGAGCGCGGCACCCACATCTAATGAAAAGATATTTCTCAAAACTGTCTCCAGGCCTTCCCACAGAGCAACAAGCTTAGAGGTTGTGTAAGTGATTAGGCCAGTCTCCCTTCGCTTGACAGTCCACATACTTCACATTGACTGAAAACTTGTTGAGGTTGTGGAGAAAAGCGATTTTGGTTCCAGTGTAATCATCAGCGATCATCATGGTTAGTGCCCCCTGCTTCTCTGCATCATGCTGAATATATTTTTCCATATCTGTTTTTCTGCTCTTTTGATGTCCTTCAATGTCTCATTTTTTGTTTTTTCTGTTTTCATCACTCCTGCATGACTAACTGAAACTGTGCCAAGGATAGATTATCTAGCATTGCTTTCATTCAGGCTATAAGTGAGCCAGGCTGCATTAAAAAGTCCACATTTTCCACACAGTTCTCTGTAGAAATATAAGTTGGGGTGGTGGGGTCTGGCAGCAGATGGTATCACACAGTCGAATTGCTACAATAACATTTTGAGTGTTTGTGTACATATTCTCTTTTGTCCATCTATGATAGATTCGATGTAAGCGGTTCAGGAGGCACCGTGCTGCACTGCTGCAGTAGAGGGTCACCGCACGCTCGGTCTGTTTGGACAACAGTGCAATACTCTGAAGGGAAAGAAAGGGTGTGCGTGTGTGTGTGTGTGTGTGTGTGTGTGTGCGCGCGCGCGCTTGCATGAGAAAATTGAAGAGAAGGAGAATGATGAAGTGGTTAGAGAGTGAGGAGGAAGCCAGAAGGGTGATTAATAAGAGGAGCATGGCTCTAACTCTGCTTGGGTTAGGAGTTCAGTCCTCTTAAAACTGCAGCACAATGAGTTAAACTGTACTTTAAATGGCAAATATAAATAATGCAGGACTCCTGGATCTGCTTCTTAAAACTGTCAAACAAAATCTCTCAAAAATGTTAAATATTTTCTATACTAATATTTAACTAAGATGTTAGTCCTTGTTGGCATTGTTCTCTCACTAGAGCTAACAACAGCTTACAAATGTGTTGAATATGTCATGGTCCTGGGTCGTGCGACCCAGTGTTTTGTGTTTAGTCTATTTTGATGTTTATTGTTTGTTTAGGTTCATTAAGTTATTCCAGCTCATTTGTAATTATATTACCCTTGTATTAAGCCTCCCTTGCCCTTCATGTGTTTATGTCTGTGTGTCTTGTGTTGTCAAGTTCATGCTGTTGCTTCTGTCATCTTCCACTGTACTCAGTCTCCCTGGTTCGTGCGTTTACCTGTCATGAGTCATGTCTGCATGGTTATGTTTAGTTCATGTCATGTCTAATCTCCATGTTTCCTGTTTTACTTTGAAAGTCTGTATTCAATGTCAGTGTATTTAGTTTCACCTCTCCTGTCCTGTCGTTAGGTTCATGTGTGTCAGCTGTGCTCCCATGTGTGGCCACTTCCCCTGATCATCCCTCATGTGTATTTAGTCTCTGTGTTTCATACAGTCCGTGTTGCGTCACCTCCATGTTTTCCCGGTCAGTCTTTGCAGCGAACATCATAGTCTCTGAGTTTCCTTAGTTTGTCACAGTATTAGTTTTCCCAGTTTAGTTATAGCCTAGCCACGCTATCCTTGCTTTGTCTCCAGCCATAATAAAGGCTCGCTTTCTGTTAAGTTCACTCCCGTCTACTCACTTGTGTACGCACCTGGGTCCATTACACACACCATCGCACGGCCTGTCTCTGCATACCGTGACAGTATATGGTGTTGTTCCTACAACATCATAATTAATGTCATTCCAACTGACCAATCAAGTTGCATCAGGACTGGGAAAATGATTTTCCTTCATGGCTTTCCCACATGGCTTACACTGTTAAAGGATCAATTTCAACAAAGCATTAAAAACAAATCATTTAGTAAATGCTGGTATGTTCTAGACACACCAGGTGTCATTTAGCAGCAGTGCATTAGTGAGAAAGTGCAAAGGGTAGCTGCTGTGAAGGTGCATGTATTTTTACTGAACTTCCTCACCAAGTAGTTCTTAGTTCCTAAACCTAAGCAGCGAGTGAGAGTGAAAAAGACAGTAAAACCAAGTGCAAAACACATGAAAAGGAGACTTTATTATTTTTACTTTATTCCACAGCCACCATTGCAACGTTCTTATGCGGCCTTTTCACATCTCTAACATGAGGACTTCCTCTCAGTGCCATTTAAAATGCACTTTTTTTTGTCTTTTTTATAACAGAAATGGCTGAAGATTCTATTCTATTCTGTTCTGGTGACTGTTTAAAATAATTTATTGTCTCATCTCAGTTTTGCCATGTCAAAATAAACACAGCAATTTCTGCCGTGTAGCAAAGTTTAATTCTAAAAGAACTTTGGGTTGGTTATGAAAGCATTTAAAGCAACAGAGGCTCTGTATCATTTCTACAATTTAAAAATTAAGAAAATAAAAATAAAAAAGGGAATGCACTGGGGGAAGCACCAGTCATGATCTAGTGAGGCTGTAGTTTGGGTATGTAAGGTGTTGTGGAGATGGACTAAAGCAAAGGACACTTGAGGCGTTTACTTCAAAATGGGATGTGGGCTTATCTAGCTACTTTTGGTGTTAACATTTTAGTACTACAAAGGCAGTTCAGGTCTAACCTATGCTGAAGGAATTGACCTGTTCCAGAGCGGATAAGACATGAACTGGTATAATATCAGTGCATACTGACCAGTCAATTCTCCAGAAAACAAAGTCACCATTCTTGGAAGAATTTCGGATCTGTGTGCACGGACAGTGGGAGGATCCAAAGTTTTGGCTATACTGAACGTTCTTTGTAATACTGGGTCCTAGTATGAAAGGGCCCCTACCCTGTACCTTGACTGCCAACTAAAAAAAGCAACAGGTGTGCAAGGCTAGAATCCAATAGAGTAATTATATTTTATCAATCAGTCAATTTGACCTTTTATCAATTACTTGAAAAAGCTACCCGAGAAACAAATATTTGCTGGGTAAACTAATAGTACTCCGCTAGATCAAAGTTACATACAGATGACAAGAGAATTATTGCCCCCTGTAGAACTGGCAGATTTCATATGTGAAAAAGCACCGTGGCAACATGTATAATTAAACTTCCTGCACCTGAACAAAGTGGATTTTAAAAAGATAACAGCCACAATATTTGGACATTTACCATTAATATAAGTAAATGGAAGAAAACACAAAAGATTTCCAGAATGTTCTTGATGTTTAGTTGGTTTCCTTCCATCATAGAGGAAAAAGAACTGTAAAATGTGTGTGTATGTGTGTAAAATATGCAAGGTAAATGTAAGATGGGGAGAGAAATCTAAATGTGCAAGGATGTGAATTTGTTTTTGTTTTTTTTATTTCTTAATTGTTGCAGAGCGTGAGGAGCCTGAAAGTAAAGAAGACATTCCAGTGTAGCAGGGATTCATCTATATGCAGTATTGTAGTGCAGTACTGCTGTGTGAACTGCTCCTGGGCTGGTATACCTGTGAGCATGTTTACTGCTATTGCACTGAGTGGTCTCAAGCTGTGAGGGAGTGGGTTACTCAGGGTCTCATTGTTAGTGCAGGACATTGACTTTAACCTGACAAATTCATGGAGGGAGAAGGATGTTTACATTTTTTTTCTGCTTGACTGAAATGTTCCTTTCACTGTGTGTTTTTTCCTGCATTGTTAATCGGGGTGTAGTTTTATTTTTCCTTTCCAATAACTGTGCCTCGCAATATTACTTGCATTAGTAATGTCTGGCCACTGTACACATTTTTATGGGCTTTCAAAGTTCAGTACACATGCTGTTTCTTTAAATAGATCTTGAGTGTGAAATAACACTTTCAAATGCATAAAAAATGCAAAAAAAACAAAAACAAAATGTTTAACACTTCATGATCATTCAAATTGAAGGTTTTAGTCTTTTTAGTTACAAAAAGAACATTTAATTCTATACGTTACAGGGCCCTATTTCAGAAAGCAGATTTAGAAAAACATGAAAAAATGACTATGTCAAGCCTAAAAAACTCCAGGTTTTCTCTTACACAAAGTCACAGTTAGGTATTTGTTTGGTGTTATATTTCACATGAGAGTATTTATAATTAAACAGTCATGAATGGTCGCTGGACAATGCCGATTTATTTTCAGCTAAAAATCAAATAGGCTATCTACATTTCTAAAACTTTGTGACTTGTGGACAAGTTCCCCGCTGCTGAACCATTTACTGTGTGTTGCTGCTTAAATAAAATTAATCTGTATAGAGTTCAAATCCAAATTGCCTTTTACCAACTCCCATTTTGGCTTCAAGAGACAGAAACCCTCTCTTCTTTTAAGATTTGGCTTAAAACTTTCCTTTTGATAAATTTTATAGTTTGGCTTGGATCACGTGACCCTGAACCCTCCGTTAGTTATGCTGCAATAGTCCTAGGCTGCTGGGCCTTCCCAAGATGCACTGAGTGCTTCGTCTTCATTGGCGTATGTGTTTATACACCACTATGCATTTAATCATTAGTTATTATTAATTTCTGGCTTTCTTCCACCGTGTTTCTTTTGCTCTGTCTCGCTCCCCTCACTGCCAACCAGTCACAGCAAATGGCTGTCATTCCTTCCTCTGTTTGTGCAAGAGGTTTCGTCCTATCAAAAGGGAGTTTTTCTTTCTCAAGGTCTGATTGTTGTGGCTTTCGTTCTATGATTGTAGCATCTTTACCTTGCAATAGAAAGCGCCATAAGATTGTGATTTGGTGCTATATAACCAAAATTGAATTGAACTGAAATGAGATGAACGTAGAATAAAACCTGTAAAAAGGTGGTATTTAGAATACAGTTACTTTGTTGAAATAAATGGATTACACTGCGGTACTTTCCTGTTTCATTTTGTCGCGGGTCAGGACTGTTTGGGTTTTGTTTGACAGCTACGTTCCCTTGTTCCAGGCGGCAGCGTTACGGTTGCCATGGTTACAGGGCGACGCTCTCTCTCTCTCTGCGACTGTGTGTTTCCTGGGTGAGAGAGCGCCTTTTCGTTGTTGTTGTTGTTGTTGTGCTAAGCTAACAGGCAGAATGCTACAAGCATAGCTCTAAAGAATGTAGCATCATGGGCAGTGTAGTCCGTGTTGCAGGGAGAATGGACTGTCATACACGTTATGGGTCTGTGAGCGCGAGGAGGGAGAAAAAGGGGAGTGGAAAACTACGAGTTGTCATCGAGCAAAAACGGGAGCTGGAAGCATGTAAATATAATAATAACCACTTCAGCCAAGAAGAGTGCCTGACGAGCCCAGTTGTAAGTAAGCTATTAAGGCTCGACTGTACACCGTGTTCGTGTTTTCCTCCGAAACAATAAGTTCCGTTGGAGCAGTCTTTCAACGCCTCTCTCTGTCTCTCGCAATAAAAGTTGACCCAGACAACAAAGTAAAGCTATTTTTCGGCTACGAGCCGACAGGGACCCCGCCGTATTAGTCAGAGGTCCCTTTACTACAGTTCGGAGTCGCGGACCTTCAGTAATAGTAATAAATCACACAGCAATAGTACATTCACGTTGTTGTAAAAAGCATGATAATATATTAAGTAATCCAAAGTATTCAGAATACGTTACTGTCATTGAGTAACGTAACGGAATACGTTACAGAATACATTTTGGGGCATGTATTCTGTATTCTGTAATGGAATACATTTTAAAAGTAACCTTCCCAACACTGGCTACAACATAGTCTCAAAAATGATTTTACAAAGTTACATAGCATCTGCTTTGTGACCAAAAGTATGGTTGATCAGCTGAACACCCAAGAGTCAGCTGGTTGATTGAATGGCCTTTGTACTGCAGAATTAAGTCTGAATCTCACTATTGTCCTGTGTGTCTTCATGAAGTAAGAACCCGTGTTTTAAACATCCCTTCTCCGACTATAGTATATCCCGCCTCTCGTGCCTGGTCTTCCTCTTCACAGGAATTGGTCAAGACCTTAATGGACTGCAAGAAAAACAGAGCCTTGGTTATGTTTACATTCTCATAGCAGTGGTAGTTGAAATCTAAATGACATAATAAAATTTGGCCTCTCTACCAGCCTCATTGAAAGCAACAGAGTGTATTCACTCAAGTGCTGTGCTGCTTTGAAGCCCCTGCTGGTATTTGACATTTGATTTTCTAGCTCCATACAGAGGCTACTTTATGACAACTCTCGACAGATCTTTTAGATCTGTTTTACTAGTGTGTGTGCGTTACTAGTGTGTCTTGTTGCTTCTCACTTGTTATAGTTATTTTTGGCTTGGAAGAAGCAAGCTGTGTAGGGTTGACGATTATTTTCCTAGTAATTCCTTCCTCCCACAATAGGAATTTTCAGGATCAGATGGAGATTCATCACCAATGTCTTGCGTTGTCTGTACTGCATGTGAGAAATATTTAACTGATTTCTATTTGTAAAATGTTCGCATAATCAAACTCACTTCAAATCCTATTTGTGGCTAGTATTAAATCACTACAGAAGATATGCAGTTGTGGTCAGAGGTTTGCACACACTCATCATAGGCATGAATGTTGTGTTATTTTACATTTTTAATGATTGATGAATTGCACAGCATACATATTTAATAACTTGAAAAAAAAAACAAGATTTGGGTGCACAAGTTGGAATCCACACAGGGTCATAGTACACAAACACTCTCACTAATATTTGGTTAAATGTCCATTAGCAATTTGCAACTCAATTAGGCAATTTTGATATGAACATAAACAAGCTTCTGACATAACTCTGGCTGAATATTAGAATCCTTTTCTTGGACATAATTGGTAGAATTAAATTAGTTAATTTCCTGGTAGTATAGGCCACAGTAAGGTTGATATCAGGGCTTTCAGAAGGTCATTCCAGAGGCCTAATGGGTCATTTCTCATTTCTTTTTCTTTGCTAACCTCTTTCTTTGAGTGCTTTCTTGTACTTCCTCATTCCACCATCAATTCTCCTTGTCCACTTTCTTCTGTCTCTTGCAGATTTTGCCTTCTGCATAAGATGAAGTCCACCTGTTTGCACCTTCCTCTACTCTTTTGTTACTCTGTTTCTCCCTTTTCTTAAATTACATGTTCACGACAGCCATTTCCATCCTCCATCATTGTAAAAATCCACCACCATCTGCCTGTCTTCTTTTATCTCCTTAACAAAAAATAATTTAGAGGGAACAGTTGTGCTCTTCATATTACATCACCTCTCCATCTCTCTGCACGTATCTGCTCCACGCCATGTGCATGATGGAGAATAAAGAACTGCAGCAGAGTCTTGAAGTAAAATCATTGCAATAGAGAAACAGACACACCTATGTCATCGAAAAAGATAAGGCAGAAAAACTTTGTTTCCCATTGCCAACTTCAAAGTTAGCTAGGTCGCATTGATGCAGGAACTTTTATTGATTAAACTTTTTTAGGTGAAAATGTTGATGACTGATTTCTTCATGTGTCTTCTTGCATATGTGAAAAACTGATACTGGTTTTATTTTTGAGGAGTTCATTAATATATAGTTAAGTTTAAAATGTGTAATTTCGAACCACTTACAAATTATAAGCATAAGCTCTCTTAACTTGAAACAAGTCTTGGGATGAATCAACAACTGAGAATTTGCTAAATTATTATAGTGTCACTGACTATGACTTTAACCACAGAGCTGACAGAAAGTACTGAGTCCAAAGACCGCTTCACAGAAAAAATGTTTTGGTGACATTATATTATATACATTATATACATTTGTGTGCCACCAAGTTCTGAAGACCAGGTACTTTGATTTGGTCTACAGTTTAAAAAGTCAGCCTTACCTTCTCATATTGTGTAGTGACTTAAAAGTATATTCTTCTATTGGAGCTCAGGGCTTTTGTTTTTGTTTTGTTTTCTCAGATACCTCCCCATAAGAATTAAAAATTATGACAAGTTATTTGGTACTGAACATTTATTGTGAAAAACAAAGAGAGAGAGCAAATCTCTCAATTTGCATTGTAAATTTTATAATATTTGAAATAGTGTAAAAGCATATTTGTATTTCTCTGGGTTCTGCTTTAAGGATGTTAGACATAACACCAGACAAAAAACAGATTTGTTTACGTCAGGGATTGGGTCTGCATACAATTATAAAACAGCACATGACATGTGGCATGTAGCCTCTGCAGAGTGTTTTGTTTAAACTATGTCAACATTGATACAAATATTTGGATTATTCCCTGCTGAGAGTGACAGAGAACTATTACAATCTCCTAGTTTTACGAGCACAGTGTTCCCATAATGGCCTCAAACTGGCCATTATGGGAACACTGTGCTTGTAGAACAGATAAACGGCCTCTCAATTGGTTGTAAACAGCATGCCACCACCGCCACTGCCCGTTTTCTATTGTGGTCTACTAGATTCTGATCTATTGTGTTTACTGCTTCTCTTCATGAAATTCACAAAATAGATAAAATAGCTACAAATTTTAACACACTGCATTGACAAAAGTATTCACTTACACATTCAAATCATTGAATTCAAGTGTTACAATCACTTCCATGGCAACAGGTGTATAAATCAGGCACCTATGCATCCTATGCTTTTATACACATTTGTGAAAGAAGGGGTCGCTCTCAGGAGCTCAGTGAGTTCCAGGATGGTTACGTGATTGGATGCCACCTGTGCAACACGTCCATACGTGAATTTCCTCACTATTAAATATTCCACAGTTAGCTTATAATATTATAATATAGTATTATAACAGAGCGGGAGCTATTGGGAATGACAGCAACTAAGCTAGTCAATCGCTATAGACCTCTAAACTTCATGTGGCCTTCAGTTCAGCTCAAGAACAGTGTGTGCAGAGAGTTTTATGGAATGGGTTTCCATCGCTGCTGCATCCAAGCCTTACATCACCAAGCACAATGCTAAGTGTCAGATACAGTGATGACGTGTTTTCAGGAGCAACGAATCATGATTCTCCGTCTGGCAAGCTGATAGACAAGTCTGGGTTTGGTGGCTGCCATGAGAATGGTACATGTCTGACTGCACTGTGCCAAGTGTAAAGTTTGATGGATGGGGTATATAGTGAGTGGTTGTTTTTCAGGGTTTGGGGCTTGGCCCTCAGTTCCAGTAAAAGGTCTCTTGATGCTTCAGCATACCAAGACATTTTGGACAAAAAACCTGTGGAAGGGGTTGGCCGACATCTTATTAAACACTATGGATTAAGAATGGACTCTCACTTAAGTTCATATGCATGTAAAAGCAGACAAGAGCAAATACTTTTGGCAATATAGTACATATTCATACATGAAGGCCAGTTATATTGACAGTCTTAAATAACTAAAACATAGTAACAATACTTGAATACTGGATTTAGAAGGAGTAAAAAGACACAAAGGACACACTTGCATCCTCAATTATAGCTCCAGGTGCATGTTAGGGATTGAGAAATCTTTAAACCTTTGTGTGGTCTTCATAGACAGTGTTATTTCATAACCACGGTTCAAAACAGAAGATGGCTGTACCAACATACAGCATATGATGGTGGTAAAGCATATGTTCCTCCCATCCAGGCAACCATTATAACGTTTGGCAATGACGGTGCCCTTCCAGATCTGTAAAATGACAATTCCATAGGCACTGATACATCCCCATACCACCAGAGATGCAAGCTTTTTATGTGAGTGCTTTTTTAGTATCACTTACTTTTCTAGCCCTTTGTTGTCCTCTTCCAAACTTTTCTGAGACATGTTGCTGCCATCAAATCCTGTCCCAATATTTTTTTTCGCAAAATGTCTAAATTTAAACATTTAATATGCACTCTCTTTTATTGTGAATAAAATATGTGTTTATGAGATTTTTACTGATTTTTGGGGAGAAGTGAGATTGTGCATTTAATATGAAAAGAAAAAGCTATGATACACAGTTGACTGTGAACTGAAGAGGAGGCAACATAGATATAAACAATATCCCTGTTCTAAGGTTTTTTGCCAATAAAAACCCTTCTACATTCTAAAAGAAGGAAAACCATCCAAAAGTTTGAATACTATTATGTGAGCAAACTGATAATAGTGTTCAAAGATCAATATTTAGGTTTTCTATTAATGAACATTCAATGAACAATGAATATTCAGTTTCATTGTAGCCTTTCCAGTCTGGATATTATCAAGCCCTACTCAGAAAGATCTGTACAACAGAAAAGCATAATTTATATACAAAGTGAAAAATAGTGGACCTGCTATTGAACCTCAATACTTACTTGATTATAAGCAACCATAATTTGAACTCTATCACAGTTATATAAGATATTTGATTAAAGCTGGTTGTATCAGACATCCTAGCCCTATTATTATTTCACAAATTGTCAAGAGAAATATACAAACAGTGCAGCAGAGTCTGACGTTTTGTGAAATGAGTTATATAGGTAATGGATTGTGATTGCACTGGTTTTTAAAGCCTCACTGCTATAGTAGATGATACTGTTATGCTCAAAAACTTGTTGTCTCAACACCAGATCCAGATATCCATGGTTGGCTAATCTTTCCCCTGGAAAATGTCCTATTCTATATCTAAGTTTGATTTTTATATCTAACAAAAACCCTGCCTCTCGCCCTATGACAGCTTGGATCGGGTCCAGCGCCCCCTGTGACCCTGAGAAGGATAAGCAGAAGCGAATGGATGGATGGATGGATGGACAAAAAGATGACAAGTTTTTTTTTTCTTTAGGCTTTTAAAAAAAGGCTTCACTTCTACCTCATTTTAAGCTATTGCCAGTTGAATTATACAATGTGCTCATATTTTTGTAATGCTGTTCTAGTGTTGTTGACCGTTCAAAGGGCTTTGGACTACAAGCCATGTAATCAAAAACTATGATATTTTCACCTGCAACTCAAAAAATTCAAAAACCAACACTTCTCTGCCAGAACATTACAAGGAAGCTCTGAGTAACATGGCAGATCTGAAAGCGTGGCTAATGGAACTAAAGACATTTGGAGCTTTGATCTAAACTTGACAGTATCGATGACCACTTCGTTAGGAATTGCAACGCTGTCACAACCATTGCCAGTAACATGACAGAGACGAAACAAAAAGTTGATTGCCATACCACAGTGACTGTGGTAAAACAGTGACTGAAAATTCAGTAACATTTTATAGTATATAGTATAGTCCTGAATTACCAAAGCAATTAAACATCCATCCATCCATCTTCTTCCGCTTATCTGGGGCCAGGTTGCGGGGGCAGCAGCCTAAGCAGAGAAGCCCAGACCTCCCTCTCCCCAGCCACCTCCTCCAGCTTGTCCGGGGGAACACCAAGTTGTTTACAGGCCAGCCGAGAGATATAATCTCTCCAGCATGTCCTGGGTCTGCCCCAGGGCCTCCTCTCGGTGGGACATGACGGAACACCTCACCCAGGAGGCACCCAGGAGGCATCCTTGTCAGATGCCCAAACCACCTCAACTGCCTCCTTTCTATGTCGAGGAGCAGCGGCTCTACTCTGAGTCCCTCCTGGATGGCTGAACCTCTCACCCTATCTCTAAGGGAGAGGCCAGCCACTCTTTGGAGGAAGCTCATATTTTATCCGCAATCTTCTTCTTTAGGTCACTACCAACAGCTCGTGACCATAGGTGAGGGTAGGGACGTAGATCAACCAGTAAATCAAGAGCTTTGCTTTTACACTCAGCTCTCTCTTCACCACGATGGACCAGTACAGCATTCGCATCACTGCGTCTGCAGCACCAATCTGTCTGTCAATCTCCCATTCCCTTCTATCACTTATGAACAAGACACCAAGATACTCCACCTTTTTCCGGCTGAGGACCATGCCCTCAGCAATTAAACAAATCTGAGCCAAAGAAGAAATGTATGTTAGCTGGTAAATACTGAAGGAATTCATATAAAAAATAGTACTGGCTTGTTGAACTTGGATACCATACCATTAACAGAACTTTTGAGAAAAAAAGGCTTACAAACAAAATGTAAAATGTGCTCATCAGCTGCTTCCTAGCCTGATATTACTCGTTCTTCAGCTTGATGGCTCCGTTCATTCTGGTGTCCATCATCTGATTTTGGGCATTACCATCACAACAGGCACCAACCATTTTGCAGCCACAGCTCCTTGGAGCAGCGTCAATAGTATGGTCCCTTTGGACTTAATGTCCTCAGACTCCCCCAGCATGGTAGAGTAGAGTTTTTGCTGGGGGTGGGAGAATATAAAAAATTGCAAGTTTGAATGCCAGGGGATTAAGTAAACTGAAAAGAATTGAAGAAGGTCATAACTCAGATCATCCATGAGAGAGTTGCAGATATAAAATTGGTACAGAACAGATGGCCCAGTCAAGTGATACATACAGTTTCTTAAATTTAAACTTTAAAACTTAATTTTGTAAATTTCATGAAAATTTACAATATATGTGCAAAGCAGAGCATGAGCTGGCCTCCAATGATGACGTTTTCTTTGTGTCTTTTTGGCTTCTCAGTAGGAGATAGGCAAAAGTGAAAGAAACAGCTGTAGTTAACAGACTTTGCATTACTTGTGTTTTCTTCTTGTCACATGTTGTTTCCCTCTTCGTTTATCATTTTGTATTCCTCTCATATTCGTTACTGTACCAATTGCTCCCAGTTTTAGATATGAGAAAGGAAAAGGAGACCGATGTAAAGAAGGGCTTACCAATGGGGGTAAAAAACCCAAAACATTTTGTGAAATGAGAAATTCTCAAAATAACCATCATCTTCAGATCAGTTCTTTTAAGGCGAGTGTACATTATAGATTCAAAAGTGAAGCAGTTGTGTCAAATTAAGATGTTTTTAGCACCTAATCCAGGGGTGTCCAACTCCAGCCCTCGAGGGCTGGTGTTCTGCAGGTTCTAGATATCACCCTAGGTCAACGCACCTGAATGAAATGATTAGTTCATTAACAGGCCTCTGGAGAACTTCAAGACATGTTGAGGAGGTCATTTAGTCTTTAAATCAGCTGTGTTGGCTCAAGGACACATCTAAAACCTGCAGGACAGGACACCCCTGAGGACTGGAGTTGGACACCCCTGACCTAATCTAAGTCAGGCTGATCTATTCAATTCAATTCAATTTTATTTATATAGCACCAAATCACAACAACAGTCACCTCAAGGCGCTTTATATTGTACAGTAGATCATACAATAATAGATACAGAGAAAAACCCAGCAATCATATGACCCCCTATGAGCAAGCACTTTGGCGACAGTGGGAAGGAAAAACTCCATTTTAATCCGATCGTTCAGTCTGACGTCACTAGCCGTGTCTGGGCCTAAACTCTGCTGCAGGTCCATATATCAAATGATCACTGTGGCATTACTGAGAGTTAAAACACTGTCTTAAGTCTTTCATCTTTAATAAAATTATCAGCATTCTGCTCTACCAGGTGTAACAACTGAGTTTAACATCCAGGCATCCATGAAAACGGAATTTATGACATTTAACGGAGTTAGAAGTTAGCAGGGAGTTAGCTTGCTAGCTTCAATCTAAATACAATATAGCATGTCCTGACTGCGGGGTTTTGGAAACGAATTAAAACGTACAGCTTTCTTATCACTTCCAACATAAATGAAGACAGAAAACTAAACAGCAGTGACGTTTGTAGGGTTACTGAAGTTGGGCTAGCTGGTATATAATGATGTGCTACGTGACCGCTAGCAACACAGCTATATTAGCATAATATAAACAAGCTAACTTTTTTTCCACTCGATAAAAGTTAACGTGAGGGTTCTCAGTAGTCAGGAACAAATGTAATCGCATGGCAGGATGCTGTAAAAGGACCAAACTTCAGCCAGGAGAACAACTGAGATAATCCATCCACAATACGAGGTTAGTCATTCATATACTGCCGCATGGGCTGTGCTGTAGTTACATCGTAAGGTTTTAAAAACTGAGCTTAAATAAATGATTAGCGGTAATAAAAGCCGAGGGAGGTCAACGGTGATCACTGACTTTTTTAGGAGCTTTTTGAGATTAAGTAGAAGAAAATACAAAGCATTAAACATGTTAACAACACAAAAGCCATATTAAATGCAGACTACTTTAGTCCCGGAAGTAGGATTTGTCACGTCATCACTTAATAATCGGACAGGAAGGGAGGGGCGGGGCCATCTGCTGCGACCGGTTGGGGTGAGAGAAGAAAAACAGGATAAAGACATGCTGTGGAAGAGAGACGATGTATGTTTCAGTGCAGAGAGGTCTAAATCTGATCTTTAATTTTCCTCAATAAAAACTTCAGCTTTCTAAACTCTCAAAACAGGCTTTCTTTAATGCAAATTTTGTAAATGTATCTCAATCCAGCTGTTTATATTTTACTTTTTTAAATATGACCTTGATATTGTCATACTTCATTTGGTTTAATGGCCTCCATGTTGAGAATTAGCCTGATTAACTCTGCTTTGACTCACCAAAGATTTACTGACTAGCAGAAGTTGATAGAAATGCACATAAATTCAAAATGTTGCTACTGAGCTCCTCAAAACTAGATTGATTTCTTTACTCACCACATCTGGGTTATAGATATCAGCAGGAGCTATTTTCCAACACCTTGCAAATTATCTAATTTCACTGGTTTTAGAGCAAAAATAATAAACTAAAAGTATAAGCAAACCCATTTTGAAGCATTTTGTTTGTTGATTACCATCGCTAATCAGAAGGTCACTCAGCAATCATATCCTCCACCAAGACAAGTGCCAAATTTTGCAGTTCATCAAAACTGAGATGCACAAAAATGTAACTTAATTTGAATCTAATGTCCACTTTTTATTCAACTCCAAAAGCATTCAGGAAATTCATCGTCATCTTATCTTCCTGAAAAAAAGGAAAAAGCATTTGAAAAATGTATTAAAATGCCTACTATTTGGCTTTGAAGTCAACCAGTTGCTAAGTTGCTAACTAGCTTACACCAGTTGCTAATGGTTACTTGCTACTTCCTATTGCTAGGGAAGTTTATATGTACATAAAACACAACAAAATGAACGGTTATCCTATTAAAGATATTAATATTATATGTCTGCATGTTCCCAGCATCAAGGTATGTGATTGACTATAGAAACATCCAATCTAATTTCCCTGGAAATGGACTGGTTGTACCTTTTAATCACACTGGGAACATTTCAGGGCATTTAATCTGCTTGGGGTGTTTTATTTTGAAAACTGACCATCTTCTCTGTGACACTTATGTGTTTTGCTTTTGTCTGTAATAAGAGTCCGAGAATGCTTAAGTAAATAAATCCCCACATCCTTGATGTTGTTGAACCAAACAAAACTGCCATGCATTATGTGTTCTTGCCATAACTCACTGCCCACTAACTGACTACAGAAAAAATATTCTATTTGTACGATTAGAGACTCTTTGGTAAACAATAAAAAGTCTTTGTGAGGGTGAGAGACTGAAAAGCTCAGAGATAATTATTGTCTCCATGATTACTTTATTCTCTGTGTAAAACCCTGGCATAGTGTGACTGATAACACTTTTAAATATGCATTGTGTTTCCTTAGAAAACGACAGATGCATAACACAATGGATGCAGTAGTTCTAAAGACATGAAAGTTGTATTAACTTCTGTTCTTCAACAGCACTGCAGTCCTGTACATGCTTCCATTGAGAAAGCAACAAAGGTTTTGAATTATGCTGTTACACTACCCTGTGGGGATAAACTAGCTTTGTGTGATAGAAAGGTAAGACGTACAGCTGGTTCCATGATGCAGCGTGCCCATTCCAACTAAAGATTTTAAAAAAAAGAAAAGAGGTTGAGATTGAGATATTGTATATTTACCATTGTGTGTTATAAACGATTACTGACCACGCTGTGTGTCCTTTTGGCCAAATGACTGCTATCACTTGCAGTATATTACTGTGTGAATGCACTGGGTCCAGAAACCAGAATGATAAAGTGCATGTTTACTGAGCACACAGCATACAGCATTTGGTTCTGGTAAACAGCATTCATCATGTGAGACCCTGAGAGGTAGAGAAAAAAATAAAATTTCTACCATTTCACAAAATATAACAGTCGTTGACAATAACAGTTTGTGGGAGCATTAAAATGTATTGGCAACTTTTTCTCAGTCCTAGCTGGCAGTGCATCCCTTGTTTATCAGTTCAGTTGAAAACACAGCGAGTATCTGATTATAACTGAGGACAGTGAAACTTTCTTTAGGTCACGAGCAGTTGTCCAAGCATTTCACTACATATCGTACTGTGTATGACTGTGTACGTGACAAATAAAATTTGAATTTGAATTTGAATTTGATCTCTATCGTCATTACTTTATTATGTTTCTGGAACTGATCTGTAAATCCCTTTTCTCTAATTGTTTTATTGTTTTCTAACAAAATGTACATTTACACAGTAACAGGTTAGTTATGTTCTCTTCAAACAGGTACCAGAAAACAATGGGTGACATTATGGTTGCGCTTTCCATCTTTTCTACAGTGTGTTTGGTTTATACGGTTGTCTGGCACTTCAGTGTAGCTTCGCTAAAGCCTTTCCATATTAGGGAAGTTCTGTATCTACTGCAACCTATAAATATTTCATTATTAATAAAGTCACTTAAAGTAGGCTGTGTTCATGATTTGTGCTACTGGTGCTGAAGTACAATCTGCAGCCGCAGCAGAAATGGAGGTTCCTAAACCAGTTTTTGTTCAGCCTGTGCTACTAACATACTGATAAAACTGTCCTTTTTAAGTTGTAATTATTTATCAAATGACTGAAGACATTGCCAGCTTATTTACCTAGTACCTGGGATAGACTGGACATTTTGTTCAGTCTGTTTTTTATGCACTAATCATACCATGATTGCATTCTGCATAAATTTGTTATGACCATGTAGTAAATGACACGTTCCAGAAAGAATACTAAAAGCTTTTTTAAAATGGTGGTGTGATAATAGATATCAATTAGTTTTTGGTATATGACTTTAGTGACCACCATATTTGTGCTGGATAAATCAAGCTGTAGCACGAATGCGAAACCTCACCAGAGAGATAAATATTAATGCGGCTTTATCCATAGGGGCAGCTCACAGACATGAAAGCAAGTCTGTTAACACCAATCGAGCATCTGCCATCTCTCATGAGCTTTGTCTAGCTGATCCAAGCTGAAAGCTGAGCTGCACAGGGCCAATATCTAAAGAGGCTGTTAAGAACAGTGATCAAAACTCAGCTGTATCAAGGGGCAGCTGTGTGGCTTTGGCTGCATGATGTTTGTGCCAAGGTGTCTGTGTTTATTTTAATAAGATAAGATCATTTATGCCAAAAACTTGAGAAATTTCTTTGTTACAGAAACCAAAACATTAAACATAGCTCAGTAATATAAAACTGTTAAATAAACATCTAAATACAATCTAAATTCAACAGAATATAATGTATAAACCTGAATATATTTGTATAATAGTATTAAGGAGCTAAAATGCTGTAGTATGATACAATAAGCTGCTGATCTGTGGCAATGTGCAAAAGGACCAGATGATGACAAGAAATAGAAATATGCTGCAGACAAGGTAAAAGCTAAAATACATGTGACAGATTTCAAAGATTATACTTAGTTTCTAAAAATGGTCAATTTTGTGAGAAATTATGGCAACTAAGATTGCACAAACTGGATCATCATCACCACGAGTGAGTTAGACTCAGGAAGAAGAAAGCCTACAAAAGTCCAGACAACAAACCACAGTGATTTTTCATCTTCTGGACATACTTGAATTTAATTTCAAACGTTACTAAATGTTGCTGCTCACTCTGATTCTCATTTTCCCCAAGAAATCTGAAGCCACTGTGGCAGTACATCAACTTTTTCTTCTTTCTAATGGTCTGCAGTTGGTGCCTTCTTGGGTAAATCCATTAATGGTGAATGGTGATAGTTAAAATGCTAAAGTCAGGGCTTCACCATTAGTCCGTGTCTAAGAACAGAACTAAGAACTAATGAGGCTGAGTGTTCTCTGTCCCACTGGCCATCATTCATTATTAAGGCAAAATTCCCCGAGCTTTGCAGCCAAATATACATGCCTGTCAGTATATTTGCCTAATAGTGTAAAGGGTCTTGTGACTAAGGTGATGGCGTCGAGAGACAAAAAAATGAGAATAATAGCTGATGCTTCCATTGTTTCCATTTCTGGCTCACTTTGCAGTTATTATGTGAAATCTAGCAGAGGTTCCTTTGATTTTCAATTTCCTGCTTTAATGGAATATTAATGGGTATTCCAGGTGAAATTTTTTTCCATGAGGCATACAACGTTGGCTGTTCTACATGTGAATTAAAAAAGCATTAGTCCTCTTGTTTGTCACAAGCTGGAACCCCTTCACACTCGTTCAGCAGTCAGATCACGTTTCCATTTGCAGACACTATGGGTTTACACCCACACATTTAAATCTGAGCTAAGCACACTACAGTATATCTGCTGCTCTGGTGATAACACATTATTTTGTGTGCTCAGTCGCACAAGCATTTAAAATTCACAGCAATATCTTAATTGGAATGGATTTGCTCATAGGGATGAATTTGTAAGAGAAAGAGAAGTTTTGCATCTTTAAACTTTTGAACACTGACACTTTTGAAACGTAAAACCTCAAAACCAAAATAATCTCTAACCACTGATGTAATTTATTGTCACATAAGGTGGCCAATGAACAGAGAAAACTGCTGAAAGCTATTGGAGGAAGCAGACCAGCTCACTTATCAAGCAGAAGGAAAAAATGCCACATCTGATGTATTTTGGCACTTCACTTTGTCCCTTTGAGTAACAGCAAGATGTCTTGAAAATACTAACTTTTTAAAGAGAGAACTTCTTGCAGTCTTGATTGAGCCTCAGCTGACTGAGTTTTTGCTACAATTTTCTATAGCAAAAATCCATGTTTTGAAAAAAGCTTTGTGAAATGGTTCAGTAGGAGGTCACTACCTTGACTGGGAAAGGAAAACCATGGTCCAAACATGAAGCCAGACATGTGAGTGAAGCACTGAATTGAGCATCTTATGAGCCTTAACCACTGAGACTCATCCAGCCATAGTCCAAAAAAATGACATGCAGCCCCTGCTTTGTTGACCCACCACATATAGACATATGCACTAGAATCGACTGTTGTGTGAGCTGGATAGCAGGTGAATACAGGAACCTGAAAATGTTCACCACTGGTGATGCAGACTCGTTTTTGTGTGATGTGAATTCTCAGGTAAGCAAGGAGCCTTAGCTAGTGTTTGAGATGACGTGGTCTACAAAGCTGATTCTGGGTTTCTGGGACGATGAAATTGCAGAAATACAAAACTGTAAACAAATGGTTATTTTCTTGGTGTAAAACTGATTCAAGACAAAAAACTATTTTTTAACTGCCACAAATTTCAGTTCTGTTTTTTTTTTAAACTGGAGTCTTTATTGAACCCTCTGACAAGTTAAAAATAGAAGAAGAAATCAAATAGTTCATTTTTGCTACATCCAACATTTTTGTGCAGTTAATTGCTTAAATATTTATTGTGTAATTTATTCAGGTTTTTCAGGACATAAAAAAATCACAAAAGCTCATCAAATATGATACACTTGGCGTTACTGGGTTAAAGAGAAAGAAGCACGATGAACACCAGGAAATAAATTAAATTTCATGAACGGAATGATTTGTAAAGGCAATAGAAGATATAATGATAATTTGCTTAATAACCCTGAAGAAATATAGGAGCATGGACATCTGCTCCTAATGCAGCATTTGACACTAAAATAATCATTCCATGGCCATAAAGAGAGCTACTCATGATAATCAAGACAGTTATGTCATCTAACAGAAAGCAGAACCGCTTATACAAATTTGACCACAAGGTTCCAAATGTGGAACTGATTTACAGAGTTTCATTTGCCTCTCTTCATTCTTTGAGCCCGCTTTTGTAATCTTTTTCATTTCTGCAAAACTTATTTATATGTGTATGCTTTTGGCAGATGCTGATTGGTCCTCCTTATATTTTAGTGAAGCATGACTATAGTGACTTCCACAGTTTGACTTGGATTACAACCTGCCCCTCCTTGTCATATATTTTATTTTATTTCATGTACGCCAAAATGGAAAATGTGTAAAAGTTCATCTTGTAAGACTAGGTTTGGCACGGTGAACAGCACTGAAACAGGAAGACAAATAAAAACATATTAAAAAGTCACGAGAAAGAAATACAGTTGAAAAAAAAAGTGTATGTAGACAGATAGGTTTAATATTTCTTCTGCATGTGTCAAATGTCAGAACAAGGTTTCACCATAATTAAATGTCTAATATTTCAGTTTTCTTGCACTTTACTCCCAATTATCCACATTAGCTCGCCCCCATTTTTTGGCTTTCCAGAATTTCGCACTAAAGCTGGAGTTTGGTCTCACTCTAAGGCTAAGGGTTTGTTTTGCTGCACCGCTTCTGCTGTTCTCCTTATCAGCTTTAATCAGTCATTCTTGTCTAGGAGGCAGGGGGAACCTCAGAAGTCAGCCAGCCTGTTCATTAAAACCATTAACATTTTTCATTCATGATTATCCCTTTGAAAAACAACAGCACTGCATCGCTGTGTGCCTCTGTGCGAGTATGTGGTGGGTGGAGAGTGAATGCCTTTGGGAAGGAGTGATGCTAAAGCTGTTACACATACATTGATTAAGCGAATATCCACACAAATTAACAAGTCAGACATCAGCGCACGTTTTCACCATACAGGCAGCTCCACAGCAGCTGCAGCAAGATGTCAAACAGCCCCTCCTCTCCCTTTCTTCTTTTTTACCCTTTCATTATTTTCCCTCATTAATCTTTAATGCTGACTTTATTCTCCATTTTGTGTACAGCAAAGGTAGCACAGTTGGATGAAAATTATTTGGCCAAAAATCAAAGTTGGCACTAAAATGTAATTTTATTGAGGATTTTAAATAATTTCTCAGTGGAACTGTTGATGTTTTCATCATTCTTCGGTAACAGTAAACAAGAACTTCAAACTACTGCTTCATGCATTTGCCAAATTGATTAAATAAAAGATGCACAACATCGCATTTGTTGCAAAAGGTTTTCAACAGCACCAAATCTCACCCACTCACTTTTGTTGTGCTCCATCTCTCTAATTTTTCTCTGAATGTGCTTTTAATACCTTCTGTTTTCAGCATTCTTTTTAGATACTTTGTTTCATCACTATCTCTCACATTATCTCTATTAATAGGCTTCCAATCTTATTGCTTTTCCACCAGTCAACGCAGTAGTTGCTTTAGAAGAATAATCCGAGATAGTTCCATAGAAATATATGTTTGCATTGAGATGGCAATATATATTTTCACTGACTTCATCAAAATGTTCAGACAAGACAGAAAAGGTTCCAGTGAGAGTGATGCCATACAGGGTGATGTTTGGCTTTATTTCAAGTTTCATTGAATGGCAAATCACAAAAGATGCTGAAATACCTTTGAATCAGAGCATATGACAATTTTTCATTTCTTTGTTTCAGTTCTATTGTCAAACACAAGACTAGCATATAGTGTGTGTTTAGTAGCAATAAGCAAATTTCCCTGTTTTATTAAAAAATTAACAAAAATATCTGATATATTTTTTGTGTTTCTTTCTGTTGCCGACTCTGTGGCACTCAGTCGGTCTTATTGTTGTAACCACAAGCCTGATGGCAGAGAAAGACCCCTGTTACACTGTGGAAGTATTTGTACTATTGTCTGCAGCAGTCATGATAAGTGTCTGGCAACTGCTAAGGAGGAGGTCATGTAATATCATTTAATTTGGGACCTCATGTCTACTGTGATGCAGCATGTAAAAACCAAGTCCAAAATTGGCTTCCTAAAATTTAAAATTGTTGGGCTCAACAAGCAAGAAACAGATTTCATTTATCTACTTATTTATTTATTTATTTTAAACTTCAAAATGTCAAACATTTAATTATCGTGGTCTAGTAACAATGCAAAAAGAAAATACACACTTGAAGCCAAGGTTCAATGTAGGCCGGAACAACTTGGAACACCATTCAGCACTTTCAGCAAATCAGTATTTAAATCTTAAATTAACAGATTAAAAACTGTGCTGCGGTTTATTCCAGCTAATGGCGAAAAAATAATTGCTTAGTACTGAACATCCCATGAACCACCTAAACCTTTTTTACATCCCTTTCCAATGGTGAATGTGTCAAATTTGGTGCAGGTGTCTTAAACAAGTAGATGCATTTTTTTGCAAACAGCTTAACAGATATCGTTAAACAGACTCTCTTTCTGTGCAGTTTGCCTCTGCAGCAGAAATACATTCAGAGATCTGTAATCAAAATAATAAGGATCTTTCCACAACTGTTTCTAATAATTTGCTGATAAATGGCAATTTAATTTAAAGACTAATAAATACCAAAAAAGATGGCATGAAGATTTTTTTAAGTATAGGAGTTACCTCAGCATGCGTACAGTACGAAAGGAACACAGCTGAACTGTTAATAATGGTTAGCAATGAAGGCCAAGTGCTTGTACCATAAGACTTCCAAATTGTTCTCTAATGAGAAAGACGAAGGCTTAATTTTACCCATTATTGTAGTGAAGTCATTTAGTGGAATTGGAGCTAATAAGGTAATTGACTCAGGATGCTGAGGGCCCTCTTCATAAGGGGAAGAACTTTTAGATCTCAAGTCCATCACCTTATTAACGAACTGATTAAGGAATGTATTACAGCCATCATCACAGAGTATGACAGCCTGCTCAGGTGGGGACAAAACAATGCTGTTAATAGGCTCAAATAATACCCTAGTTTTTTTCTGTTACAATTTATGAGATTAGTGAAATAAGAAGATCTGGATTCTTTCACTGCCTCATTATGAGAATGGAAAAATTCTTTAAAATATTCTCTATGGACAATCAAACCAGTGGTTGTCCATAATGCTTTTTGACGGGAGCGTCAGAGTGAGCTAGAAACAAAATAGTGATAAGTGGTTTTGTAAGGAGAGACCTGGTCTATAATTACAAGATAATGTGCACTAAAAGAATTAATAAAGAATGAGCAAAAATAAAGAATTTACAAATATTATCATTAGAGAAAGATGAAAATTGAAAGAGAGAAGAAAGAACAGAGTCAACAACAAAACAGAATCAATAATAAAAACAAGTTAAAAAAAATCATTCTAAGAGACACTGCAAGGTTACTCAACCCAATTTAATTTAAGTACAAATGGTCTAGGGTAACGCCGTAAGTGAAGACCAAAGTATGCCCTACAAATACCTGCTAGTAACAAAGCATGTATGTGCAGGGCAACAAAGTAACAAAGCAGTAGGTATCATACTAATACTATAATATGATGTTATTAACTCTAGCCCAAGCACTAAATTTCTGTCTGTGGCGCAACAGTGGGCCATGTACTTTGCTAGTGCAATAAAAATGTTCCAAAAGCCACAAAAGAGCACAAACACAGTCAAAAGACAAAGTTCAGTAACTCCAATTACTGGATGAAGAATAGCAGTTACCTGCTGACGACAGCTGACTCACTGAGTAACTCCTCTAACTCCAGTGGATGAGTTTCAAAAAGCAATAAACAGTTGTCTAGGTGGAAAGTCATTGAGGCCAAAACTGTCTTTGTGCTAGACTGTAAAACACAGGCATTATAATCCTTTTGTCATTTTGTCAGGCCACAGGGATGTTTTACACCTAGTCTTATCCAGTGATTCACATATAATCTGTGTTGTAGTTTCCAGTTCAGCTCATTTTGCATATACTAGTGCTTGCAGCAGAAAATACATAACCTAATGTGATAGAAAGGATCAGCTTTGTGTCATTCTGAATCTTTCTCCTCACCCCTAAAGATTTTCTCATCTGTGAAGTGAGGGTTTTTATCTGTAATGAAATCACACCACTGGAATCTGCTTAAGGTCAGTTGAAAATTAATCTGATAAAAGTTTGTTTTAAGGAAAGCCTGTTCGGCTTGATTTGTGCAAAATTTCCAGCAACTTCACTTCAGTCGTCAGCCATCAGGGTATATAGAGCCCAGTCTGTGTCATAGAGCCATCTCAAAAATATGAATAATGCATCTCAAATATCTCATCCAAGCTTTTTTTCATAGCACCTGTTCATCTTCAAATGTAGTCTACCAAAGCTAAGGACTGGCTCCACCATTTCACATGTTGAAGTGGTCTAGAGCAAGAAAACTGAAATATTAATGAATAAAGAAATAACTCCAAGTGATGTGACACAAGTGTAATATACGTATAATATACTATAGAGAACAAAGCGATCTAAGCACTCCACCCTCTACATTGATGGGGAGAAGGTACAAAAGGGTAGAAAGCTTTAAGGAGGTAGAAAGGGTAGAAAGCGGCCGAGAGTCCACATCTCGGCCAACCTTACCTGGTCAACAAACATTTCCCACCAGGTAGGGAAAGCACATCAAAGACTGTACTGGGCCTGAGACAAGAAACTGCTTCCGTTCCACCACCAGAGCCTTCTGACTTACTGCTGCACACTCTGGTTCAACTGCTGCACCGCGGAGGACAAGAGGAAACTGCAGCAGGTGGTGAAGGCAGCAGAGCGGGCAATTGGCACTAACCAAGACATTTATACTGGCAGACTTCAGCAGAAAACCAGCATCATCATCAAAGACCCCTCACACCCTGGACACCCCCCCCCCCCCCCCCCCCCTCCCTCTGATAAACGCTTCAGGTCCATCAGGTCAAAGAAAAATAGACTCAATAGGAGTTTTTACCCACAGGCTGTCAAACATGCCCTACCTCCACCCTGATTGGAGGATAACTGCACTGCCAACACTCATGGACATTACACCTTATTTATCAACCGTATTTCTATGTATACTTTAATGCAACCAAAATTCCTATCTCTTCAAACTGTATTTATTATAACACTATTTATTATAGTTGCAACAGCCCCCCAACTCCACCCACTACATATATATGTATATATATGTAGGAGTGTAGGTGGAAATATGTGTGTGTAAGTATGTTCGCATGCATATATATATATATATATATATATATATATATATATATATATATATATATATATATATACACACACACACACACACACACAGTGGCTTGCAAAAGTATTCGGGCCCCCTTTGAACTTTTCCACATTTTGTCACATTACAGCCACAAACATGAATCAATTTTATTGGAATTCCACGTGAAAGACCAATACAAAGTGGTGTACACGAGAGAAGTGGAATGAAAATCAGACATGATTCCAAACACTTTTTACAAATAAATAACTGAAAAGTGGAGTGTGCGTAATTATTCAGCCCCCTGGGTCAATACTTTGTAGAACCACCTTTGCTGCAATTACAGCTGCCAGTCTTTTAGGGTCTGTCTCTACCAGCTTTGCACATCTAGAGACTGAAGTCCTTGCCCATTCTTCTTTGCAAAACAGCTCCAGCTCAGTCAGATGGACGGCGTTTGTGAACAGCAGTTTTCAGATCTTGCCACAGATTCTTGATTGGATTTAGATCTGGACTTTGACTGGGCCATTCTAACACATGGATATGTTTTGTTTTAAACCATTCCATTGTTGCCCTGGCCTGATGCTGCCACCACCATATTTGACAGTGGGGATGGTGTGTTCAGAGTGACGTGCAGTGTTAGTTTTCCGCCACACATAGCGTTTTGCATTTTGGCCAAAAAGTTCCATCTTGGTCTCATCTGACCAGAGCACCTTCTTCCACATGTTTGCTGTGTCCCCCACATGGCTTGGTGCAAACTGCAAACGGACTTCTTATGGTTTTCTGTCAACGCTGGCTTTCTTCTTGCCACTCTTCCGTAAAGGCCAACTTTGTGCAGTGCACGATTCCCCCATCTGCAGCTCGTCCAGAGTCACCATGGGCCTCTTGGCTGCATTTCTGATCAGTGCTCTCCTTGTTCGGCCTGTGAGTTTAGGTGGACGGCCTTGTCTTGGTAGGTTTACAGTTGTGCCATACTCCTTCCATTTCTGAATGATTGCTTGAACAGTGCTCCATGGGATGTTCAAGGCTTGGGAAATCTTTTTGTAGCCTAGGCCTGCTTTAAATTTCTCAATAACTTTATCCCTGACCTGTCTGGTGTGTTCTTTGGACTTCATGGTGTTGTTGCTCCCAATATTCGCTTAGACAACCTCTGAGGCCGTCACAGGGCAGCTGTATTTGTACTGACATTTAGTCATTAGCACTCATCAGGCAATGTCTATGGACAACTGACTGCACTCAGACCAAAGGAGGCTGAATAATTACGCACACCCCACTTTGCAGTTATTTATTTGGGAAAAATGTTTGGAATCATTGATGATTTTCGTTCCACTTTGTATTGGTCTTTAATGTGGAATTCCAATAAAATTGATTCATGTTTGTGGCTGTGACAAAATGTGGGAAAGTTCAAGGGGGCCGAATACTTTTGCAAGCCACTGTATATATATGCATTTATGTGCGTGTGTGTATTTATGGGTGTATCCATATGTATGCAGGTGTATGTATAAATTGGACATATCTTTCTTTTGTAAATGTAAATTTGTCTGTGTTATTGTCTGTGTAAATACTTACGATATTGTGTACTTCACACACGGAGAGATGCCAAACTGCATTTCATTGTTTTTACAACAATGACAATAAAGATCAATTCCATTCTGTTCTATTAAAGATGCCTCATTGTGGTCCCTTCTAAATCCATCGAACCAGCACAATTTACTTCTAATATAGTTTTTATGCTATTAACTGGTGTGCTCTGAAAAAAAAAAAGAAAGAAAAACTGAGAATGACCTTCTGTCTAAAGCCTGAAAAACAGATCCCATGAGGAATAAGAGTTCCATTCTCCCTCAGATCGCTTCAATTACAACATGCCAAAAGGTTATCATGGATTTTTGTCCAGTGGCAGGAAAACATGTTGTCTTTAAAGCCCTCAAGCCTGTGCTGCAATTTGCATATTCCATGTGTCTGTTTTTATTAGAGTTGCATGTTGCTTGTTTGTGGCAGCGCATTCACACTCACAAGCTCTCTGTATAGCATTTAGCTCACACAAATCCTGACACTAGTTTACAAACCATGGTGTCACTTTTAGCCCCTGGTACAATTCCCTTTTATTTATTAATGATGCACATATGATTGACAGAAGTCAATAAATACTGCCAACCCACCATCATAAAGTATAACAAATATTATTGCATTATTATTATTATTATTAAAATATATTCATTTTATTGTTATTATTATTGCCATATACAGTGGCACCTTTCAGGTATTGTGCTGTATCAAAAATATGAAACTGTAGACTTTCTTGTGTTTGAATTTTTAAGCCCAAAAAAACATTAGCATTTTTATATGTTCCATTTTTTATTTGTATTTGTTTGTTTTTGGTGTTCTTTATGTTTGCTTGTTTATTTTGGAACCAGAAGTGACCGTATTTGAACAACAGGGTAATGCTAATTAATGAAACTAATGATACATAGCAATGATAAATTTTGGAAGCTTATGATATATTAGCCATACAATAAACCAAAAATTATCATGAGGGTCCTCTACCAGGGTCCTACGCAGTATCTTGAGGCACTGTGCTCTTCTGGACAGAGATCTCAGGCATCGTTTCCCAGATGAGCTGGAGCCACTCACTCAGTTTCTGGGTCACTGCCCAGAGTGCAATGATTACCACATCTCCTTGAGCTCTTCTCTCAGGCCTTGGTGTTTCTCGAGCTTGCCAGCTGTGATAGACCCCAGCCTCTATGGATCTTGTGGTTAGTGCATGTTCCCATGCTGCCATGATTAATGTTTATGTGCAGTCTTTCAATTGAGTTCAATTTTATTTATATAGTTCAAAATCATAACCCCCTCCGCGAATCACTACCTTGTTGTGGTATAGGGTTTTGTGTGTCCCAGGGATCCCAGGGGCTATAGGCATAGGGTTACAGGGGCCCGGACTTGGAGCCAGTCCTGGTGAGGCTGCTTGAAGGCCTAGCTCAAAGTAGGGACATGGCCCACCCTGGCACCACAAGCAAGTGCGGAGACCCTCACGGAACAATCCCCAGCTCCTAAGACTAGCAACTGGGACATGGAAAGTCACCTCTCTGGTGGGGAAGGAGCCAGAGCTAATGCATTAGGTTGAGCAGTACTGGCCTGTTAAGTGCCTGTGTTGGTGGGTTATCTGTTTCTTAATGTGTGTATGCATGTGTATGCAAATTCACCTGTGCAGGGGCCCAGCTGTGATTGGTGGACCTAAGGAACGGCCTGATGTAACTGGTTCCTGCTGTCGACCTGAACTATAAAAGGGCGACCGAAGAGCTGCGGTGTGGGGTGTGTGGCAGACTTCCCTTGCACTTGCCTCAGGTCCAGACGGAGCAGCCGTAGCAATAGCTATTTGGTTAAAAGGTCGGGCATGTGTGTGAAGTGCGGAGCAAGTAGGGGTGAGCTGCCCATTATTTTGGGAAGCCTTCTTTTCTTCTGTGTTTTTAGACCAATATAGCCACCTTTCTTTGCAAGGACACTCAAAAGCCTGCCATCCATGGATTCTGTTAGTGTTTTGATCTGTTCACCATCAACATTGCATGCAGCAGCAACCACAGCCTCCCAGACACTGTTCAGAGAGGTGTACTGTTTTCCCTCCTTGTAAATCTCACATTTGATGATGGACCACAGGTTCTCAATGGGGTTCAGATCAGGTGAACAAGGTGGCCATGTCATTAGTTTTTCTTCTTTTATACCATTTCTTACCAGCCATGCTGTGGAGTACTTGGACGTGTGTGATGGAGCATTGTCCTGCATGAAAATCATGTTTTTCTTGAAGGATGCAGACTTCTTCCTGTACCACTGCTTGAAGAAGGTGTCTTCCAGAAACTGGCAGTAGGACTGGGAGTTGAGCTTGACTCCATCCTCAACCCGAAAAGGCCCCACAAGCTCATCTTTGATGATACCAGCCCAAACCAGTACTCCACCTTGCTGGCGTCTGAGTCGGACTGGAGCTCTCTGCCCTTTACCAATCCAGCCACGGGCCCATCCATCTGGCCCATCAAGACTTACTCTCATTTCATTAGTCCATAAAACCTTAGAAAAATCAGTCTTGAGATATTTCTTGGCCCAGTCTTGACGTTTCAGCTTGTGTGTCTTGTTCAGTGGTGGTCGTCTTTCAGCCTTTCTTACCTTGGCCATGTCTCTGAGTATTGCACACCTTGTGCTTTTGGGCACTCCAGTGATGTTGCAGCTCTGAAATATGGCCAAACTGGTGGCAAGTGGCATCTTGGCAGCTGCACGCTTGACTTTTCTCAGTTCATGGACAGTTATTTTGCGCCTTGGTTTTCCACACGCTTCTTGCGACCCTGTTGACTATTTTGAATGAAACGCTTGATTGTTCGATGATCACGCTTCAGAAGCTTTGCAATTTTGAGACTGCTGCATCCCTCTGCAAGATATCTCACTATTTTTGACTTTTCTGAGCCCGTCAAGTCCTTCTTTTGACCCATTTTGCCAAAGGAAAGGACGTTGCCTAATAATTCTGCACACCTGATATAGGGTGTTGATGTCATTAGACCACACCCCTTCTCATTACAGAGATGCACATCACCTAATATGCTTAATTGGTAGTAGGCTTTCGAGCCTATACAGCTTGGAGTAAGACAACATGCATGAAGAGGATGATGTGGACAAAATATTCATTTGCCTAATAATTCTGCACTCCCTGTAAAGTGTCCTATAATGCCCGTAAACCGGAGGTGAAGGATGCTTTGTGTGCAGGCTTGGTGGAGCGGGGCATTCTCCCTTCCCCGAAGGCCGCTGTAAAGCGGCCTGGTAGGGGCGGCGTGGAGGTGGCTCCGGAGGCTGAGCCGGAGCCAGATGCCAAAGGACCCGTTGGCGTGTCTCCGGCTGAGGTGGAGCCTGATGCGGATGAGGCGGGGTCGGATGCGGCAGAGGTGGGGTCTGGGGTGGCTGACGAGCCTCAGGCAGTAGGGTCTATGGAGGACCTCCGTTTGACCCTCCGTATTAGCGAGGTAGAGGTTCGCGCTAAAGAGCTTGAGGTGCAAGCTATGCACCTCCGGGTCAGAGCGTTGGAGTTGCGTAAGCCCGCCGCTGTCTAGACACCTGCTTCTGCTGCCTCCACACCTGTCTCGAGTCGCCCTGACACATCCACAGTTACTTCACCAAGTTTTGACATCACCAAACATGTTAAACTAGTACCTCCGTTTCGGGAGGCTGAGGTTGATTCCTATTTTAACGTTTTTGAGCGTATAGCAGCTGCATTGAGTTGGCCTAAGGAGTTTTGGGCGCTGCTACTCCAGCGTAAGTTAATCGGCAAGGCTCAGGAAGTATGTACTAGCCTTTCCATTAACGACAGCCTCCAATATGATATTGTAAAAAAATCAATTCTGCACGCATATGAATTAGTTCCTGAAGCTTACCGTCAGAAATTTCGTAAAAGTGAAAAGACCGCTGAACAAACCTTTGTGGAGTTTGCCCGTGAGAAACATCGCTTGTTTGAACGCTGGATGCAAGCCAGCAAAGTGAAGGATATTGAGGCATTGAAGGAGTTGGTTCTTTTAGAAGAATTTAAAAAGTGTCTCCCGGATCAGTTGGTAGTTTATCTAAATGAGCAGAAGGTGATGTTCCTGGCAAAAGCAGCAGTTTTAGCAGATGAATTCACCCTCACACATAAAGTCATTTTTCCAACCGGGGCAGGACGAGAAGTGAGGGGAGGGCAGGAAAAGAGACAAAAATCTCCTAAACAGACCCGAAGGGCGAGACAGGAGGAAACTGAAAAGCGGGAATGTTTTTATTGCCTTGAGTCTGGTCACCTGATCGCCAGTTGTCCTGCGCTGCAGAAGAAAGAGCAGCGCAGAGGGTCTAAGGGACCCGTGGGGCTCATTAAAGTAGTTTCCCCACCTATCGGTCCTGATCAGATGCAGGGGTGTGACCCAGAAATGGAGGTAGAGTCACGTTTTAAACCCTTCCTTTCCCAAGGCTTCGTTTCGGTGGCAGGAGAAGAGAAGGACAGGGTTCCTATCACCATTCTCCGAGACACCGGGGCACATCAATCTTTTATGTTAGATGATGTGTTGCCACTGTCGGATAAAACCGCCTGCCACACAGATGTGTTGGTGTGGGGAATTGTTCTTCGGGCGCCCCTTCACAGAGTATATCTACACTCACCTATCACAACTGGACCTGTGAAGGTCGCCATAAGACGACAGTTGCTGTTTAAAGGTGTGTCCTTTATCTTGGGCAACGATTTGGCCGGGGGGGAAGTGTTTCCACCGCCTGAAGTGATGGATACACCTGTTGCTGCTGATCCAAAAGCGACAGTTTTTTCCCGTTTGCGCTGTTACGCGGGCGGAAGCGCACAAATTTGCTGATGTGGTTAGTATCGCAGATACGTTTGTGGCTGGGGAGCAAAAACCTCCTGTACGGGAGAAAGACAGTGTGGGGGATAAATGCAGTGTGCTAAAATTAATACCGGCATTGAGCGGCGATGTGAATAAAGAAGCTTTGGTAAGCGCTCAGGAAAATGACAAGTCTTTGAGTTCCTGTTTTGCAGCCGTTGTCACGGCTGGGGAAAGCACCCTTCCCCGTTTTTTCCTGCAGGATGGCGTGTTAATGAGGCGGTGGTCTTCTGATCAGAGTGGAACATCAGGTGTTACACAGGTGGTGGTACCATCTCAGCATCGTGATCAGGTGCTAAACTTAGCACATGACGTTGGCATGGCTGGGCACCTCGGAATAAATAAAACTTATTACCGAGTGCTGGGCAATTTCTTTTGGCCTGGCCGTGTAGTGTACCTGACTATGTGAGTCAGCTTCGAGATAGGCTTCGCCTAGCGTGGAAAATAGCCGGGGAAAACTTAAAGCAAGTGCAAACTAAAATGAAGGCTCGTTTTGACAAAAAAGCTGTAGATAGAAGTTTTCAACCAGGGGAGAAGGTGTTGATGTTACTGCCTGTGGTAGGGTCCAGTTTACTAACACAGTTTGCTGGTCCTTACAGTGTTGAATGTAAACTCGACAATAACCATTATGTGATTCGCACTCCAGATCGGCGGCGAAAAACCAGGGTTTGTCATGTGAATACGTTGAAACTGTTCTATCCCTCCAAGTACTAACCAAGCCCATCCCTGCTTAACTTCCGAGATCAGACGAGGTCGGGCTTGCTCAGGGTGGTATGGCCATGCTCTCCCTTGTTTTAAATGCACTTTAGAACAACACGCAGCAACACTACACATGAGCGGGAGGAGGGAGGTATGGGGTCTTCACACACCCCCGTTCTCTGCTAGTCATTGGAGCGGGGGGGCTGGGAGGAGATGTTAGCTGTCCGATTGGCCTCCCTGCTGCTGGGACGGTCTGCTTGCCTCCACCCCGGGGGGAAGGGTAACATCTCTTGGGTCTGGGTTCTGTTTCCCCCTCTGGGGGCGAGGGTACCTGGACCCGGGGTATAGAGTATGTTTGGGGAGTGTGATTGTGTGTACATGTCCATTTATGTCAATCCTTCCGTTGGGTGAGTGCTGAGTGTTTGTATATGTGTGCATGAGGGTGGGAATGCATGTTTGTGTCTGTGTGTGCCTGTTTGTCTGTGTCTATATGTCAGGTCGGGTCTTAGACTCCACCTCTCTGGGAACTCCCAGGCCCTCCAAGGCCTATCTCCCCTCACCACACTCCCTGCCGGTGACTGATGCCCTCAGGGGTCGGTGCATTGGTGGTTCTTGGTGTCCGGGGCTGGGCGCTCAGGTATGTACCGGCTCACTCCCAGTGGCTGCCTGGCGGGGCCTGGCGCCTGTTGCTCAGTCAGGCCTCCTCCGGGGTGCAGGGGGCCTCTGGGCCTGCGGCTCGATTCACTCTGGCACAGCTGGCTGCCGGCAGAGCCGGCGGGCACGCCGGTGCAGCCCCCTCTAGCTTCTGCTCGGTGGATACTGGGTGACGCCTCGTCTGGGGAATCTCAGCCCTTCCCATGAGGGTGGCACGGATGCCCCTCCGGTGGTCCTCTTTGGGCTCTCGTGCTCTGGGAGCCTCTGGATGTCTGGGGCCTGGATCTCCTCCATGCCTGCTTCATGCCCTGGGGGACAGGGCTATGGCTCGCTACATCCTCTTGCAGACCATTACATGTGGAAACCATTTGAATACAAGCGCGCTGATCCACACAGGTATGCACACGGGTGTTCACTGCTCGTAGACTTAAATTACACCTTTCTTGGCTGCTACTTCAAAGCACATTGTGCGCTGTCTGTCCTGCGTGCTGCACAGCAACATTGAATATTCAGTATTTACTGCTGTTTACACTTAGCTAGATTAATGCGATGGTGTTGTGTTTAGTATGTTGCTTTGGGGTTTTTTTTGCTTGTTTTCTATTCTTCTTCTCTCAACAGGTGATCCAGGAGATTTTTTTTTCTCCCCCCCTTTCTCACTGTCCCTCTCCCCTTCTGTTTTTCTTTTCCTTCCTCTTTCTTTCTCCCTTTCCTATCCCTCACTCATGTCTGTCCCGTCTGTGACATCTGAAAATAAAATATAATAAACAATAAAAACAAAGGTCAATCAAATGGACCAATACGGCAATGCCACGATGATCCATTTGGCAAAGTAAATCCATTGGGTATCCTTGTTGGTCTTCAGACAACAATTCTGATGGCTAAAGAACCAAATGGGACAGGCAAAAAAAAGAAAAAAAAGAAACTGTTCTATCCCCGTAAGCAAAATACAACAGCGCCCCGGTGTGCGCTGTTGCCATCCTCCCCGCCTACAAACTGTCGGATGACGGATTATCTGGGAGGGATGATGCTGCATTAGGAAGTGGGCTGAAAAATGCAGTAATTTTAAATGATCTTGAATCATTTGTTGCCGATTTACCTGAAACTGCTCAAACTGATATCATTACTCTGACAAAAAATAACTTTTCTCTGATCACCAGCATCAAACGACTGTCTTAAGTCATGACATTGATGTGGAGGGGCATAAGCCAATTAAACAACATGCGTACCGGGTGAATCCAGTAAAAAGGGAAATAATGCAGAGAGAAGTCAATTACCTCCTTGAGCATGGCTTAGCCGTTCCAAGTGCTAGCGCATGGAGCTCCCCATGTGTGTTAGTGCCCAAATCTGACAATACTCCTCGATTCTGCATGGATTATCGAAAGGTGAATGCGGCCACTAAAGCAGACTCTTTCCCATTACCTAGGATGGATGACTGTGTTGATCGGATGGGATCCGCTACTTATGTGACCAAATTGGATTTATTAAAGGGATATTGGCAGGTTCCTTTAACTGCAAGAGCGTCTGAGATCTCTGCATTCGTTACCCCCGATCACTTCCTTCAGTATACCGTGATGCCCTTTGGTTTGCATAATGCGGCAGCGACATTTCAGCGCCTGATGGCTAAGGTTTTGGCCGGGGTCCCTAACTGTGAGGCCTAATTAGATGATGTGGTCATTTATTCTGCTTCCTGGAGCAGTCATCTCCAAACCCTCTTAACTGTTTTTAAGCGTTTCGAGGAAGCATCACTCACTGTAAATCTGACTAAATGTGAGTTTGGAAGAGCCATATATATATATATATATATATATATATATATATATATATATATATATATATATATATATATATATATATATATAGATAGATAGATAGATAGATAGATAGATATTTATATTTTCCATACAGGTAATCTTGACATAAAACAAGAAGTAAACTGAAAGATGGGCCAAACATATATTATATAGATATAGATGCAAACAGAAGAAACACGGGAGCCATCTTTAATCTCCAACCTATTATGGCGGTAGGGCCAATCATCAGCCTCGAGGGACACTGGGTTTTTGTTTTGTTTTGGGGGGTTTTGTTCTATTTGTTTGCTTTTTAAATAACATATATACATTTTATCTTAGTGAAGCAGATACATAGTTTTTCTGTCAGCACTAATCTCCAGTGTTTACAGCCTTCTCTCTTTTTGAACAGGTAAATGCATTCCTGTCCTTTGTCATACCGATGGTGGCCATATCTGTTCTGAATGGGGTCATTGCCAATCAGCTGTTGCGGATGTTCCGTGAGGCTGAGCAAGACAACCGTGTCTGCATGATTGGTGCAAATCCCACCATGCTGAATTTCACTGTGGAGTCCAACCGTGCTCAGTCGCTACGCCATGGAGTTCTTGTTCTCCGTAAGTAAACACTCCAACACTTTTCTGACAGGAATGGGATCTGGTGTGGTCTTCTGCTGCTGTTCAAGGGTTAGCAGGTTGTGCATTTTTTTGCATACCTGAATTGTAGCAAATGGTTATTAGTTTTCTGTTGCTTTGCTAACGGCTCAAAGCAGTTTGGTCATTCTCCTTTGACTTGAGGCATCAAGACATTTTCTGCTGTCATTGAACATGCAACTAAACATAATAATAATAATAATGGATACTTTATTGATCCCCATGGGGAAATTACTTGTTTTTCTCTGCATTTGACCCATTCACTCAGTGAAGCAGTGGGCAGCCCACTAAGCAGGCGCCCGGGGAGCAGTGTGTAGGGACGGTACCTTGCTCAGGGGTACCTCAGGGTAGCCGTTAAGTGGATTCAAACCGCCGACCTTCCGATCATGGGGCGACCACTTTACCTACTGAGCTATCCCTGCCCCTACAAAACATGGCTCTATTCATAGCATAGCATGTAAATGTGAGAGTAAAAATAGTGATATCTTATAATTATATCAAATTTGTACAAAGTATGTTCAGTGTATAGAGACAAACGTATATAGCGGATCCTAGGGATCTATTAGGTAATACAAAAGGTAAAAACATCTTTTATATCCTCTTTTATTCATTTCTTGAGAGTTATTGATGTTTCTGTAAAACACTAGAATTCTGTAAATTCTGACATTTTGAAAATGCATATCATTTATTTATTATAGTTTATTTAAATGAGCAAAAATACATTTTCATAAATCTAATTTTTAAAAAGCTTTAAGCAATTACCAGTCATGGTGCCACGGTTCTGGGTCAGTTTAACCCAGTATTTTGAGTTGTCATGTTTTTGCAGGTTTAGTTTAGTTCCATGTGTCATTTTCTGTCTGTCTCTCAGTGTAGAGTCTGCGTCTTAGTGTGATGGTTTCTTGTTCCTGTTTTATTGTGAAGGTCTGCGTCTCATGTGAGTGTGTTCAGTTTTACCTCTGTCTCGTCTTGTTGATTATTCCCAGCTGTGTCCACCACCTGTGTGTAATTCCCCTGTGTTTCTCTGTGTATTTAAGTCGTGTCCTCTGTCATTGTAGTTGCTGGTCTGTCTGTGTATCCACCATGTCTCACCCGTGTGTTCTCCCTGCTGTCCAGCTCCTCTGCTCGTTCTCATTCTTGTCCAGGTTTGTGCTCTGTAGTTTAGTTGTTTCCAGTCTAGTTTAGTTCGTGCTCCATTTGCTGTTTGTCCATATTTATTTCGTGTTCAATAAACCACCTTCACTTCTCCACTACTGCCTGCGATTGGATCCTCATTTATTATTTTCACACGGCTCTCCTCACCCGCCGTGACACATGGTTCACTCCCTGATTTAAAAAAAAAAAAAAAGATTGAATTACAAATTACCAGGATTTATTTGACACCATTTGCAGAGGTTTTTAGTGCAGTGGTGTTCTTTTATCATAGCCAATGTTCAGCTTGAAAATTAAATGATAGAGATTTACTTATATGACAAGGTTATCACTATGAAGACCACCATTTTTTAAATAAATGAGAAATGTTCACAAAATGTTGTGATATAGCCTTGGATTTTAGATGCTGGTGTTAACAGACTTCAAGCTTTGGAGGATATTAATAGCCTGTTAAGCTGTCCTCAACCTTTTGTGCTTGGGTACACTCCATCACCCACTATGAGAGGCATAAAACTCACTAAGCTTCCATGCACGCAAGCATGTGCACTTTATCGATATCCACCTGCATTAACTCAGCAGCTTCATCAGTCTATCAGTGATCCACACACCCATCACTCCAGCCCTGCAAATGATTCAAAGGAGGCTTATCCTTAGACATATCCTTTTAATCAAATGTGGATAAATTATGAGCTGCAAATAGTCATCATCGGAGACCCGAAGAAACAACCCTTTTAAACATGTCTTCCAACATCTTTTTATGACTACACCTACACCTAAAATTTCCCGGTGGATTCCTGCTGTTAAAATTTCCTCGATTTTCATCATTACAAAATGCTAAACTTCAACAGTGACAGTCTCACAGCAAACTACATGCAATCTAATGATGTTATTTCAGGGTGATCTTGGCTGTACACAAGACTGGTCCTAAGCATGAGCAACTTTTTTGTTAGACAAAAGCTACAAATGTTTGTTAACGTATTTTCATTAGCCTTCAGTTTCGCTTAACTGCCCCTTTTCTTTCCCCATCATAAAGTAAAACAGAGAATGGATTATTTCCATTTAATACTGTCTTAGAACAACCAAATATATTTAAAAATGATTAGTTAAACTTAAAATTAAGGGAGTGCATCACTTACCCACCACTAGCCTGTCAAATAATCTAGTAAAGTTTAATTTATATCTATATTTAAAACTAATGGTTATTTGTATTGTTGTCTGCAGTCATTTTACTTTTGGCACAAGCAATTCCACTGATGTGTACAAAGCTTTTGAGATTCACAGCTGAGAGAAGCCTTAACTGATTCAATGCAGCATTACTACATTTAACTTTTTTTCCCACAGTGACAAAACTTGTGAAAAAGTTGGGACACTGTAAAATCAGAATCAGAATCAGAATCGTGTTTATTGGCCAAGTATATGTGCAGACACATACAGGGAATTTGGTTCCGGTAGATGGTGGCTCTCAAGCACAGCAATGTAAAACACACACACACACACACACACACACACACACACACACACACACACACACACACACACGTGTCTATATATACACATTACACATACATACACAAAGCTGTGTAAACCAACTATAAATAACGAATCTAAACTTATATACATATAATACAGAAATGAATGAGGTGGAATGAATACTACAAAATGTACATAAGGTGCAGCTGCAGTCTGGCAGTGGGAGCAGTGTGACAGGTCAACTGTTAAGAAGGGAGATGGCGAGGGGAAAGAAACTGTTCCTGTGTCGGGTGGTCCTGGTCTGCAGGCTTCTGTACCGTCTGCCAGAGGGCAGCAGATCAAAAAGTCTGTGTCCAGGGTGTGAGGGGTCTGTGATGATTTTCCCTGCCCGTTTCCTGGTTCTTGAGAGGTACAGATCCTGGATGGAGGGCAGGGGCATGCCGATGATCCTTTCTGCTGCCCGTGCAGTCCGCTGCAGTCTGCTCCTATCCTGTTTAGTGGCTGCTCCATACCAGACTGTGATGGAGGAGCACAGGACAGACTCAGTGACCGCAGTGTAGAACTGGATCAGCAGCTCCTGTGGAAGACTGTACTTCCCCAGTTGTCTCAGGAAGTACATCCTCTGCTGGGTCTTTTTGAGGATGGAGTTGATGTTGGTCTCCCACTTCAGATCCTGGGAGATGGTTGTACCCAGGAACTTCAAGGTCTTCACAGTTGACACAGGGCTGTCTGATATGGTGAGGGGGAGCAGAGTTGAGGGATGTCTCCTGAAGTCCACTGTCATCTCTACAGTCTTAAGAGTGTTCAGCTCCAGATTGTGCTGACTGCACCAGAGTACCAGCCGCTCAACTTCCTGCCGGTATGCAGACTCATCACCATCTTGAATGAGGCCAATGACAGTGGTGTCATCTGCAAACTTTAGGAGTTTGACAGCCGAGTTCTTGGAGATGCAGTCGTTAGTGTAGAGGGAGAACAGTAGTGGTGAGAGGACATGTAAATGTAAATAAAAACAGGATGCAGTGGTTATCTTAAACCCATATTCTATTCAAAATACAACAAAAAAAACCCCAAATGTTTAAGCATAATCATAAAAACTGTTGCCATATTTTGAGTTTGATAAAAACCGCTGGAATCAGATTTTGCTCCTAATTAGGTTAATTGGCAACACGATCAGGTATAAAAAGGACATCTCAGAGTTTCTCCAAGAAAAATAGGCAGCCGTTCACCAATCTACAAAAAAAAAAAAACGCACCTACAGATTATGAATCCATTTCAGAATAATGTTCCTCAAGAAAACTATGAATGTCACATCTCTACGTGCAAGGGACAAGTCTGAAAATAAATACTGGATGCCTGTTATAGTTGGGCCCTCATTCAGCACGATTCTGGCATGTAAATCATTACATGGGGTCAGACTTCTAGAAAACACTGTTTATGAACACAGCTCTCTGTGCCATCCACAAATGCAGGTTTAAGCTCTGATAAAAAAGCATCTTCCAGAAATGTTGCTGTCTTCTCCTGGCCAGAGGCCAGAGGCAAAATGAAAAACTGTTAAAAAATTTTATTAGAGTCCAGATTCTGAAGTGGCCTATCTGTAATATTTTGAGATAATCCACCCTTTACAGCTCTAGTCCAAAAATGTAATTTCTGTGTGGTAACAATTGTTCTTCTGATAATTATTTACCATGTTGTCAATAGTTGTGGTCAATAAAATGCAGCTGTATGAAAAAAAAAAGTACACCTTCTTTCTTTATTAAAGCTTTACACATCCGGACATAATTAAAAATAAAATCCTCAGCAATTGGGCACACACAAGCCGAAGCAAAGAAGCACTGTGTGAAAAACTAAGTAGACTTTATTGCTTCCATAGAAATTACAAGGGTAACTAGCAACCAGGTACTGCTAATCAGGTGCACTTGATTAACTGATCATCTGTAAATATAAAGCAGAAGTTTTTGCAGTTTGCTGTTCTGAAGCATTCAGGTCTTTGCCACCCATCAATCTGGGAATGGTTTGAAGCTTCTTTCCAAATAATTTCAAGTCTCTCATTCTACAATGAGAAAGATTATTCACAAATGGAAGTTGCTAATCTTCCCAGGAGTGGAAGTCCCAAGAAATTCTCCCCAAGGTCAGACCATACACTGCTCAGAGAAATTGTAAAAAAAAAAAAAAAAGGATATTTTGATTTCACCCATTAAAAGAAACAGCAGAATTTCCAGAAGCATTTTTCCTGATAGGAGTCATATTCAACTACCATAGCCAGCTACTTCATACACACATTTTCTAAAAGAACTGGTTCTTACATGGCAGTTTTCTACTCTGTCTTAGCACTCAGAGCAGTTTACACAACTTGCCTCAGTCATACAAGCACTTTTTTCTATGCTTTTTTTTCTATGTCATTACTTTCTATCATTCACCCATATTTATACTCTGATGAATGCATCAGAGAGCAACGTGGGGTTAGTATCTTGCATAAGGATATTTGGCATGCAGACTGGAGTAGCTAGGGATCAAACGACCAACTTTGCAATTGGCAGATGACCTGCTCTACCTCCTCTACCCGTAGCTCAGGAAGGGTGCAGTGGTTTAACTGACTGGGCCTGGTTCACTTACAGTTTTTTACAGACGCTAGGACACATTTCTCAATACTTAGGTCACTTTTGCAAAACTCCTCACACAGTGAGCACAACAGAGGTCTATGTGGGCTAAACTGAGGACCAGTTATCATTGTTTTGGCACAAAATGCATTTAATGACTACATCTCTCAAATTTCATGAATTATTTTCTCACTCAGACACAACAACTGCCAAAAATCTTTGTACGTACAGGACATTTTGCATGTGCTTACATACTGTTTTCAAAACTGTTAAACTTATGGCCAAAACAATAACACAATGCAAAACTTAAAAAGACAGCAAAATTAAACAGCAATATTTTATTGAAACATATTTTAAATCTAAAAATGCAGTTTAACCAGCCATAGCTGATTCTCATTGTAGATGAACATCTACACAGGTGTTACTCCTTCAATTTTGGCATGCCAGAAGATTATTTCCTAGGTGTATTGCCCTAGATGACATAAGATGTGATGTGGATGAGAACCTGTGGCCAAATGGAGAAGACCGAGTAGATTAGCATTACTATTGTATGTGTATCAGTGGATGGTGTGTATACAAATTCTTGTATTTTGGGATTACTTAGTGCAAAAAAAAAAAAATACATAAACAAATATTAACGAATTCTGCATGATGTCTGATTCATTCCAGTAACATATATTGAAATTATAAACAGAGATGTGTCCTTGTTTTACACAAGAAAACACTGTGTAATGCTACATGTTGTTAGTGTTTTTTAGGTCATTGTTTTGTGGGTGACAAAGTGTGTTTGTCGGCTGTCAACCTTTGCTAGTGTTCTGGAAGAATGAGTTTATTTGAGACCTGAATAAAGTGCTTTGGTAGTTGTAGTGCATTTTGAATGTGAAATGAACTGCTTTGCCAAGCTGAAGGTCAGTTAGGAGAATTGTGTGAAGAGTTTTGCAAAAGTGACCTAAGTATTGTGAAATGTGTCCTAGCGGCTGTAAAAAACTGTAATACCTGGCTCGTATGACACTGGCAAAAAACCCTGGAATATATATTTCCATTTATTTGAGAGTCATTGAAAATATCTTTCGTCCCCTGTTTGATGAAATGACACATGATACCTGATCTCTGGCATTTCATGAAAAATTCACTGTGTAATAAAACATATAATGTCTTTCTATAATAATTCAATTTTCATTCTTCGGACCCATTTGTCAAATCACAGAATGACTTTCAAACTTAACTGGATCAAGGGGGAACGTTGTATTCAAATGGGTTCCATTTTTTCTAATATTCCCAATTATAGCAGTAGTTGCTGTGATCTGTCCTGCTGTACTCAAAGTAATGTCGCACTTTAGTGACAATCCAATTAGCTGGATAATGTCAGGCAAATTAAATACAGAAAAAATACATTTTGTAATGATTTCTCGTACTGTTCTGACTTAGAGTGCTATCATTATCATACAGAGACAGGCAAATCTTAGTTGTAATATGTCTCACATATAATGTGGTCTTGGGTTATGAGAACAGACCAGTCCCTCCCTTCCTTTTACTCCCACTCCATGTCCTTTACTTAATTAGAATTATTCTTCATATGTGTGTGCGATAATTACAGTTGAATAGGTCCAAATTCTGAACCCAGTCAAAACATAACCTGTCTTTGTTTCATCATTGACAATTCAAAAAAAGCTTTTACTACAAAAAACACAAATCTAGTAAAGATTCATGAAATCTTCCCCCAGGGTTTTGTCACTGATGTTTCTGCCTTTATCACCCATCACCCAGAAGATTTCAGTTGCCTTCCCAGCATTGCCAGTACATTATCTGTGCTTGCTTTTGGTAGAACTTTGAATTGGGTCATTATTAATATTGGTGGTCAGAGACTTGTTCAGTACTTGAATTTCAATTTTTGATCTTATTTTTCTTCAAATAAATTTGGTTTGTTTGGTTTAGCTGTAATTGGCTTTTTTAATGCTCACATTTATGTATTTAACATCTAACAACCTACAATTTACAATGCTTTTTGAAATATATACATATATATAGCTTTACATTTTGAAGCTTTTAGAATTGTAGGGGTCTTGCAAGTGTTGTTCTAATTTTAATGCAGGATAAACAGCCATACAGAGCAAATACTCCCCCAACTCATTCTATTTCAGTATAGAGTGACACTCTACTGCAATTTTCAGTTCTTTATGGTCATACTGCCTTCTCTCATATGTTAATCAGATATCACTCTACGCCTGTGTGTGTGTGTGTGTGTGTGTGTGTGTGTGTGTGTGTGTGTGTGTGTGTGTGTGTGTGTGTGTGTGTGTGTGTGTGTGTGTGTGTGTGTGTGTGTGTGTGTGTACTTAGCACAGTAGCAGAACAAAACATGGCTCACTCAAGTTAATAACAATTCACCAGCCTGCAATCGAGGTTTTCCAGAAATTGATCATTTGTCGGAAAACAAGAACCAAATCTAAACATCTGCAAATCTAATGGGCTCGGCCAGAGCACTATGAGGAAGGCTGTAGCTCTCACTTCATTTTAAAGGCATAGATGGAATAAAATAAAGAGACCTATTCACATAAACAAAGAATAAAATGTAAAAAAAAATAAAATAAAATAAAACTCAGACCATTCTCAATCCGACGCGTAACATAGCAACGATTTGTCACATCCCGAGGCGTCCCATAGGAACGCGAAAGGTAACCCTCTGCTTCCCTATGATATGCGCTGGATTGTGGATAGAATCCAATAGAATGACGCTCCCGGCGGTAACATTTGTTCCAGCAGTGTATTCCAGCCCTAACCCTAATCTTAACCACAGACTTGATCATATTAGATAGTGTTTTCCAAAGTAATTAATGATGATAAAGTAAAACGAAATGTACATGTAGATTCATTCCAAATGGTTCTCATGTTTCCTGACGTTTCCAAACATGTAACATAGAGACGTGTTGGGTGGCCAAAAACGTAACATACCGACGATTTCTCACATGGCATAATATGTTACGCTTTGGGATGAGAACGTGTTGGGAAAATACCAAGGGGACAGGAAGGATGTACCTATCACTGACCGGAACAAGCTCTAACGGTCATATTCTTTGACTTTACAGGTTGATCAGCTCAAGCTTACAAGTACATAAACACAGTGAGGAAGTATTCATGAATACTTATAAGTTTCATAAGTTAACTTTCACGGCTGGGGCAGCAGTCTTGTGGTGATGAGAAGGAGGATCCAAGTAGCAGACAGCGGCAATGATGTGAGTGAGTTTATTTACAGTGCATAATACATAACAAAAGCGAGGGCTGAACCAAACGTAAACCTAAACTGGGAAAAACTAATAAACAAACCTAAGGACACGGGATGATACGGAGAAAGCAGGGCAGAGAGACGCGGAGAAACACTGATTAACACAGAATAACACAGACGAACCCACGAGGAGCACAGGCAGACACACACACTATAAATACACACAAGGAAATGAGGGAATGACACACCAGAGGGGAACACAGCTGAACCTAATTAGACACGACGAGACACAAACCTTCAAAGTAAAACGGGAAACTCACAGACTGTTTTACAACACAAACGAACAGAGCACAAGGGGAAGACACAGGTAAATGGTCTGCATTTGTATAGCGCTTTTCTAGTCCATAGGACCCCATTCACACACACATTCACACACTGGCGATAGCAAGCTACATTGTAGCCACAGCTGCCCTGGGGCGCACTGACAGAGGCGAGGCTGCCGGACACAGGCGCCACCGGGCCCTCTGACCACCACCAGTAGGCAAACACGGGGTTAGTATCTTGCCCAAGGATATTTGGCATGCAGCCAGGATGCAGCCTGGGATTGAACCACCGACCTTCTGATTAGTGGCTGACCTGCTCTGCCACCTGAGCTACAGCCAGGTAGGGATAATAAAACACTGAACACCAGAACCAAACCCTAAGAACTAATATAAAAGCAGAAGAAACTAGAAAATAATAACAATAAACTCAAAATGCTGGGTCACCGACCCAGGACCATGACATTAACCTTATATAATTATAAAAACAACATAACTTTTTATTTATAAGGGAAACATGCTTTCAAGTGAAGTCCAAAAAGGTAGGGATAAGATGAGAAAGACTTTTACACACACCAGAACTGTTTCACAGGTTATGGGTTTTTTATATATATATAAAATCATAAATGTATTTTATGTTTACCAACATGCCTACCTCTATTTATAATGTACAATGAATTATTCACAAATGCCCCTCCAGATAATTTAGTGGGTACTAAATTTTATCGACACTCAGATAAATCTGTCCAAAAGAGTGAGTACACTTTTCTTTTGTTTGTGTATTTGTACAGTGGTAGTTAGGAATTTACACATTGGGCCCCAGGGATTGGTGAGCCAGAGTTGGGGGTGGGGGTGGAAGGTTGCAGACGACCTTATTAGACAAGTACGGCTCCAAATATTTGAGCTTACTCTTCACCATAGTGCTATGGTTAAGTTCTACTTAGCAATATGAATAAAAAGGCCATGACCGAGGAAGGTACCATGATTTCAGAATTGCTGAACAGACGTATTGACAGTGACAAATAGTAATGAGCAGAATGCTGAGGACTACGTTGTCTTTGTGCTAGAGACTACAGAGAAAAAAGATCTGCCTCTGACTTATTGATTGACTATATGGGTGTAATGCAAACACGCATAAATAAACATGTTCATGTATGCATGATAGCAGGACGTTACATTAATTTAAATTCATTTTCTTGAGACTAATTTAGAACACAACCATAACTAATGTGGTAAGGTATTGTTCATGTTGTGGGGACAACAACTCATGCACACACAAATGCACACTGTTTTTACTTCTTCAGTTTGTTTATGTACTTAAGGTTATGGAAAGACAGGAAATTGCCCTGTTGAGGCTTGTCTCAACAAACAGCGGATGTTATTACACCCACTGAGGAATCAACAACAAAAATATCAATGTTAAGTGTTGCCAACTTTGTGGGATATTGTGAGACAAGTATTTCTTAACAGGGCACAAAAGGATGGAAAACAAAGGACTATCAATCACCTGCTGTAGACAGAATCTCATACCCAGAGATATAAAAGAGTAAATGTATGTTTGACCCAGTAATAATCTCTACTCACAGACATAAAAATCAGCACTTGAATATCTTTGGGGTCTATGTTCTGCTGCCTGCCTATCATGCAGTGATAGGAAATAACAGAGAACAATAAACACTGTTTAGAGAGGTTTCTTTAACTACATGCGTTATGTTGCATTCTGGATATGACAGCGGGGATCTTTAAGAAGCTGCTAGGAAACCAGCAGACATAAATGACAACAGTAGGCATTATCAGCAGCAACTGCCACCAATTATTCAGCCACACTGGGATTTTGAGGTAATAGTTAATTAACTTAGGGAGATCACAAACTTTGCTCTATCACTAACTATTCATTCTTACAGGTTACTCCAAAACAATGAAATCTGAATAAAAATGTTTTGTGGTGAAATCAATGAGTTCAGCCTGATGTCAAGTCTGTGTCACACAAGTAAATGGACTGGTTCTTATAAAGCACTTCAGTCTACTTGAGCACTCAAAGTGCTTTATTCACACAAGCACTTTTTCTATACGTTAGTGCCTTCCTTCTAACAGTCACACTCTGATGAATGTATCAGAAAGTAACTTGGGGTTCAGTGTCTTGCATGCTTGGCATGCGGACTGGAGGAGCCAGGAATTGAACCACCAATCTTTAAAATACCAAGTTATAACTATCAGGTCTTTAAGTCTGACGACATTAACTGTGTCTGGGCCCAAACTCTGCTGCAGGTCCCTAAGTAAAACAATCACTGCAGCATCACTGAGAGTTGAAAAACTGTCTAAATTCTTTCAACTGTAATAAAATGATCAGTGTGGCTGCTCTACCGGGTGTAATAATTAAGTTTAACATCCAGGCATCCATGAAAACAGATTTTATTCAATTTAATGGAATTGGAAGTTAGCAGGGAGTTAGCTTGCTAGTTTCCATCTAAATATAATATACCATGTTCAGACTGAGGGATTTCTGAAACATTTAAAACTTACAGCTCTGCTATCACTTCCGACATAAATGAAAACAGAACTAAACAGCAGTGGCATTCATAGGGTTACTGAAGTTTGGCTAGCTGGTATATAACAATGTGCTACGTGATCACTAGCGACATAGCTATGTTAGCATAATATAAACAGTGAAGCTGGAGGATGAACGCTAACTTTTTTCCACTCGATAAAAGTTAATGTTAACGGTTCCCGATGGTCAGGGACAAATGCAATCTAAACTAAACTTTAAAATGATTAGTGGTAATAAAAACTGAGAGGCCATCAGTGATCACAGACTGTTTAAGGGGCTTGTTGAGATTAAATAGAACAAGATACAAAGCATTAAAACATTTTAAAAATATAAAAGCCTTATAAGAAGCAGCAGCGATGAGATGATTCAGGAGGCCGATCACATGGGAAGCGGCGGCAACTCCAGGGCAGGTCTGGGGTTTGTCCTTGATGGTGAGGCTCCTTAGCCCACAGATCTGGAGGACGATGGCGGCGCCAAATAAAACTTCAGGTGGCCTGGAAGGTGGCCTGTGATGGTGTGGTTGGTTGATGGCCGAGGAGGAGAAGGAGTACGTGCAGGCTGTGGCTGAGCAGGATGTGGACATGCATTCCGCGCAGGATGTGATCTGGCAGGTGTGCAGACCAGACAGCGCAACGACCTCTGGTGGAAACATGGCTGGACCAGACTGCACAGAAACCTCTAGTGGAACAGGATGAGAACCAGACGGTGCGGAGAGCTCTGTTGGAGCAGAACCAGATGGTGATGTGGAGATGTGGAGATCATATCTGGCTGGATAAGCTTGCCTGAGTTCCCAGCAGATGACGCAGGCGGCTGGGTCGGCTCGCTCAAGCTCTCAGCAGAGACAGAACAATGAGACTGCTCAGCTGAGCTCCCAGCTGAGACAGGTGGAGGCGGAGTTGGCTAAAGTTGTGCAGATCACACCCCCTGCACACAACTCCACAGCTAAGGCTACTGTGAAGTGCTGGCCATTTTCCTCATGGGAATGGATACAGTGCTGGTGCTTGCCGAACACCAGCCACCCCCTCCCAGTGGGTGCAATGACAGGCTGAGTGTCAGCTGTCCCCACCCTAGGAACAGGGACAGGCGCAGGAACAGGCCAGATACCAGTTGCCTCCACTCAAGGAACAGATTCCGGTGCAGAGGAGGACTTGGCCATGGCTGCCCTCACCTGTGGAGTAGGTGACTGTGGAATAGCTGTTCAGCTGTGCTTCCCAGGTGTTTTCACTTTGCCCATTTCCTGAGTCCTGCACAATGGGTCCAAAACCTGTTGACAGCTTACCATAACACAACGCTAACAAGCTCTACAACTTCAAAATGGCCTGACCCGAAGACCAAAATAACAATCTTCACACATTTAATGTTACATTAATGTTTCATCACTAAGTACACACATGTCTATACTTTTCAAGAAACTTACACTTTCACTGATCTTTACAGTAAAAGTAAAAACAATCATTCATTCCTGGACTGCGCTGTGCACATTGAAGAGAACGGCAAACTCAACATCGAAGTTTACCGGAAGCCCACACACACGGACCAGTACCTCCTCTTTGACTCCCATCACCCTTTGGAACACAAACTTGGAGTAATTAGGACCCTACACCACCGGGCAGAACATGTTCCCTCTAAGCCTGAAGGGAAAAAGAAGGAACACACACATGTAAAGGAAGCACTCAAAACGTGCGGCTATCCTAAATGGGCGTTCTTAAAGTCAGCAAAGAGGCACAGAAAAGAAGATCAGACACCAGCGAGGGAGGACAGACGCAACAACATTGTCATCCCCTATGTAGCCGGCGTATCAGAGAAACTCAGGAGAGTTTTCTCCAAGCATGACATCCCAGTGTATTTCAGACCCAGCAACACGCTCAGACAGAAACTGGTTCACCCGAAAGACAAAACGCCAAAACACAAACTTAACAATGTGGTGTATGCTGTACAGTGCAGCGAGGAATGCTCAGACCTCTACATTGGAGAGACCAAACAGCCACTTCACAAGCGCATGGCACAACACAGAAGAGCCACCTCCACAGGACAAGACTCAGCAGTCCATCTGCATCTTAAGGATAAAGGACACTCTTTCGAGGATGCCAATGTTCACATTTTGGACAGAGAGGACAGATGGTTTGAAAGAGGAGTGAAAGAAGCCATCTATGTCCACTGTGAGCGACCATCTTTGAACAGAGGCGGGGGTTTACGACACCAACTCTCTGCCATCTATAATCCAGTTTTGAGATCCCTTCCCAGACGCCTTAACGCCCACTCACATCCTGGGCCATCTGACCTCAGGAATTCGCATGATAAGGTGGGGCCAGGTTTCACAATGAACACACCCGAAACTCTGGCTGATTGGGACCCACGCCCAGTTTCCCACCTTGGCTCAGGCGATTAGAGGATCATCAGGGGGTCCTTTTGTCCCTCTGTGGGGGGTCACTCCCACTAGGTTTATATCTGGGACTCTCCACCATTTGACCTTAGAACTGAAGAAGCTTCTCGGATGAGAGGTGAAACGTCTTCAAGCAACTTAAAGAAGTCCAGACGCTTTTCTTTGCAAGCTCCTTTGACTACGATGACCTGGATGACTGAGAACCTTCACAGACAATCATTCATTCATTCATTCATTAAGTCAAAGTTAAAGTAAACTTTATTGTCATCTCTGCTATATCCAGTCCAGCATACAGAGATTTGAGATGATGAGGCTCTGGTTTCATCAGTGCAAAGCAAGCTAATAAATAGATATAAAAATGAGAAGAAAATAAATAAATATCCGCTTGAGAGTTACAATTAGAATTTACAGTTGGTGTGGTTTAAAGTGACCAGTGTAGCAGCTTGTAAACCCAGTTCAACCCAGAGTGAATAAGATTGTTCATAGGGCAGCATAAATTGCCCATAGTGTAAATGACCTTTAAATTTGGTAAATATTTTTTACATTTGTTTGAAAGGCACTTTGGTTTTATTTTTGAAATCCGTGCTTTTATTTTGAAACAGGAAACTGGCACAAAACCGCTAAAGGGCTGTTAGTAACGTTTCTTTTAGGATATGGTAAATAGTGTGCCTTAAAGTGAAAAATATGTACGTTTACTTTGCCAATTAGTACCTGGCTGACAGTGGCACAAGGTTTGTTAATGTTTCCTTTAACGGAATAAGTTACATGCAATCAAAATGTCGTTTAATAGAGTTTATGTTGTTAACCTTGACCTTGACCTTTATGTGTAGTTGTAAGTTAGTGAGGTGATATAATGAATTGAGTGATGTAAATTTGATGTAAATGCTATATGTGAGCAGGAGAAATTTGTTTCCTTTGATGTTATGGTATTAATATTGCTGGTTTTGTTTTGCTCCTAGCTCTTACGGTGTCTTCACTGAATGTTTCAATAAAAACTTTTCCAATAAAACCTCTGTGAAGCATCAGTATAAGAGACCATCATTCAGCCAGGGATGCTACACATAGAGTAGCGTGTCTTACAGAGGTAGTGGTGTGCAAAGTGCAAAAAAAGTCAGTTAACAGATTGTGTGGGTGTGTGTGGTGGGGGGGGGGAGGGCTGGTAGTGAGTTCAGGAGTCTGATGGATCTGGCCCCGATGCTGCGGTAGCGTCTGCCTGATGAGAGGAGAGAAAAGAGTCCATGTGAGGGGTGTGACGGGTCGAGCACGATACCTGAGGCCTTACTGATGCAGCGATTTGAAAGATGACTGTAGCAGAGGGAGAGATGTTCCAGTGATCTTGGTAGCTGCTTTAACAATCCGTTGTAGTTTGCTGAGATCATCAACATTGCAGTTTCCAAACCACACGGAGATGCAGCTGGTCAGAACACTCTCTATTGTCCCTCTGTAGAACATAGTGATGTTGGGAGGAGAGAGGTTGGCCCGCTTCAGACATCTCAGGAAGTGGAGGCGCTGCTGGGCCTTTTTGGTGATGGAGGTGGTGTTGGTGGTCCAGGTGAGGTTGTCTGAGATGTGAACTTACATGTTAGGTATACAGTAATCTGCTATTTGGGGATAATGCCTAGCTATAGCTGAGATCCAATGCGAGTTTCACATTTATGCTTTCAACTTTAATCGTCAGCCATATCTAGGTAATAATGGATTGCATTTATAATAATAATAATAATAATGGATACTTTATTGATCCCCATGGGGAAATTACTTGTTTTTCTCTGCATTTGACCCATTCACTCAGTGAAGCAGTGGGCAGCCCACTAAGCAGGCGCCCGGGGAGCAGTGTGTAGGGATGGTACCTTGCTCAGGGGTACCTCAGGGTAGCCGTTAAGTGGATTCGAACCGCCGACCTTCCGATCATATATATAGCGCTTTTTGGGCCCTCAAAGCGCTGTACAGTTCCACTATTCGTTCACTCTCACATTCACACACTGGTGGAGGCAAGCTACAGTTGTAGCCACAGCTGCTCTGGGGCAGACTGACAGAAGTGAGGCTGCCATATCGCACCATCGGCCCCTCTGGCCATCACCAGTAGGCAGTAGGTAAAGTGTCTTGCCCAAAGACACAACGACCGAGACTGTCCGAGCCGGGGCTCGAACCGGCAATCTTCCGGTTGCAAGACAAACTGTCAACTCTCTTTACTACTACTCTAGGTACTTTGCTCTTTTGGAAAAAAGGAGTTTATGTGACACTGACACTGACAGCATTTTGCAAGATTTAAGAGGTCGTCAAAGCAGTTTTTCCATATGGTCAAATACAGTGGTCCCCAGTATGCTGTATCCAGTGACCAAAGAATACTGAACTAGGAGTCTTTCTTCCCTCCTGTGTTACTCCAAATCAAATACCCTTGTGTGGTGATGAGTTCTGAGGGTATTTATGTAATCTGTTGGATGGAATCCAGCAAAGTAGTAATCTTGGGGTTCATTGCACTTTTTTTCTATATGTAAATTCCCTTGCTCAACTTTTATCAATAAATGTTTGTATCATTCTCTCAGTCTCTGAAGGCTATTTATTGAGTTTATTTCATCAATTTTCTTACATGGATTTTAGTCATATATAATGCAACTGATGATGTACAACTAATTTAAATATACCTAATATTAATGGTTCTTTTGTTCTGTCTGACTTTTACATACATTTTTCAAGTATTGAATTATACAAACTTAACCACAAGGTCCACATAAGTTAAACATTTGCATGAGCTAAGGGCTACTCAAATACTATACTTCGGTAGTATAGTAATTACTATAGCAATTACGGAGGTTCCATAAAAACAGAAACAGACTGGTCGAGCTGCAAAGATCTGCAGGAAAAAGGGGTAAATTAATCAAATAAATTAAGCACATAGTGCTGATAATAGTGTTTATTGTCTCAGTCTCTCTGTGTTGGTTTGAGCAGAACATTTATGATCCTGTCCAGTTATTAAAAATGAATATTCTACCTGAATATTTTTGACAGTGTACGAGTCCCTTTTGGATCAGAAAGACTCCTACAGCATTATCTACTCTGAGTTTTAAGTGAAACTGAAATATTTGCCAGCTGGTTGACATAGTGCGTCATCATGAAAATGATAAATAATCAGTACAGGGAATTTCCAATATCCATAAAAAAGGTCTCTCTTTTATTACAAAATAAATCATCTGGTTGTTAACAAATTATGACAGGAGATACTGGATTCAATCCATGTGGTTTTTGATTTCAAAAATTCAACTGAAAAATAATTTCAGTGATGTGTACAGGAAATTTATTGACACTGTCACAATACTGTTCTGTTGATCTTTTAAATCAAAAATTCACTGGTTTCTTTGTTCTGATGTCCTTGGTATAAATCAACAATCAAAGCATTTGTTTAAGCCTGATTCCTAATTACTTGTGTCAACATCCTGCACAGTGTGCAAATGAGTATTTTCCATTAACAAATCAATTTTCTGTTTTTCTGTGTCTGTTTGCCTAGTTACTGGTGTCTAACACTTCCCCTCTTCCTTGTGTTCAGGAGCTGTGGTAATAGCCTTTGTGGTCTGCTGGCTGCCCTATCACGCTCGCCGTCTCATGTTTTGCTACGTGACTGAGTGGTCAGAGTGAGTAACGATTCCTCTCAGTCTTTCATGCAAGGGAACATTCACTACTTGGTTTAGTCCACGGGTCAGCAACCTTTAACACCCAAAGAGCCACTTGGACTCGGTTTCCACGCAAAAGAAAACACTGGGAGCCGAAAATACTTTTTGAAATCTAAAATGAAGATAACACTGTATACATTGTTTTTTTTTACCTTTATGCTTTGTGTGAATAAGTAAAGTTTATTTATTAAGTGCTTTTCACAGACAGACAGTCACAAAGCGCTGTACACAAATATTAAAATAAACAATATAATCAATAGGAATTATACACAATTTAAAAGATCAAATGTAAATAATGTAAAGAATATAAAATATGTAGATCAACAAAAGGCTTGTTTGAACAGAAAAGTTTTTAACTGCTTTTAAAAAAAATCCACAGAGCAACTAAGGTTTGTTGCTTATAAAATCCATGAAGTGCTACAGAGAAAATTACATTTAATTTATGTAATTAACACATAAATTTGAACTCTTAAAGAAATATAACAAAAGGAAAGACACCCAGCCGAACTAAAATGACCCGGCAAACATAAACTGTTGTGAGCCGCCAACCTTATATCGCCTTTGGGCTTTTGGAGCCTTGACCTGACTTTCAAAAAGTAATTGGAAAAAAAGCACTATGCTGCTAGAAAGTGAAAAATATATATTTGCAAAATTCTGCCTAAATATGTATTTTACCTTTTTAATGTGTGTGGCGGGGTGTGGCCTGCTGCGCCGCTGCAGGGGAGGCGGACGCACCTGAGCAGCACCCGCAATCACGCCTCGCTGCCTTAACGTCTGTGCCATCTATGCTGTTGTGTTGGTATGTGTCGGGCTGTGAGCTGAAAAGCTACAGCCGGCTGTATGCGTACAGCAACCGTGTGTGAAAAGTGGTCAATAAAGAGATGCTGAAAAGCAGCGGGTCTGCCGTGGTACGAAGTCACTTTCATCTTTACGCAGGACTGTAAGCTGTCATCTGTGAGGTGTGAGCGATGTTTGTTTTTAAACATAGTTCACGGTGGAGAACAGCTGCTGACATAATGTTGACCCGAAGATCCATAATTGGCCTACATGGGGTCATTATAGGACCAGATGTTAGCAATGCCTGACAAGACGGAGCTATCTATCTATCTATCTATCTATCTATCTATCCAGTGTCTATATATATCTCATCCTAATTGGACTGACTTCATTTAAAAATCTCAACCTCTCGTTCTTGCCCCCCCCCCCCCCCCCCCCACAATTAACCTTTGCATTGTTTCATTAATCAAATCAAACAAACAACATCTCAGCAGCTGAATGGTCCTACTCAAAAAGTCTCTTTCTTCTGTTCCATATGAATAATGGATAACCAGCTGGTAAATGTGGCAGCTGAAAAATCATACATCCAGAGTAATTAAATGCACTTCCTATTCAATGAAACACAGTAACCACACGGCTTCTGTGGCTGGCGCCCCATTAGAGCAACACAAGTTGCAGAGCATGTTTGCTTGTTGCAAAAAAACAAAACAAAAAACAAAACACTTTAGATGATGTGCATAATAATTATGAATAATGAATAATTATCAAAATAGTTTATAATATATGTTTGGTGAATTAACCAAGGTCTTCTGTTCTGCTTCTGTATAATCTACAATTTATATTATTGACATAAAAGTAACTAATGTTCTCAGATAAATAATGAATTTAAAAAGTACTGCCCCATAAGTTTTAAATTTTTAATACAATTACAACTACTCCATTTTTGTATTTTAGTATAGAACTTTATAGTTGTATGCACAGTCCCCTCACAGCAAGAAAGACAAACTCTCAGATTTAAATCTCCTGAGCCTTTCTATTCTGGATTCCTCCCAAAAAGCACATGAATGTTATTTTAAATGGTTAAGAAAATGGGTAGATGATAACGTACATTCCATCTCTCACAATACCAACATGTACCAACATTGCTCTAGTTGCCTAGGTTATCCAGATATGTGTCATTCAAAAGAATCCTTTTCTCCCATCTAGTGGAGTTCCCCCACTTTTCCAGCTGAGGATCATGGCCTCAGATTTGCAGGTGCTGACACTGGATCAGACTTTTACTTTAAAGAAGTAAAGCTGTGTTAACCATCCTAAATAAGAGAGTTTCTGTGTTAACCTTTTATTGGTTTTCTGAATTGTGATGGTTGGGCCCTTTTTCGGTAGGGGGGTGAGAACTCACCACTTTGGGGAATAACGGCCTGTTTTATTTGTTTTATTGGATTTCTTTATTTTTTTGAGTGTTTTGGGGTTTTTCTTTCTGTTACTTGTGTTCTTCAGGGCCCCGTTAACATTGGTGTACGGTGTAGGTTCATGAGGGCCAGTTGAACAAATAAAAGGGTTACACGTGATTTAAAAGTGACTGTAGTATGTTTCTGTCAAACCAGGTTGTCTTGGAATAGGGGCACCTGGGTTATCTGGTTGGGTACAGGTATGTGGGGCTAGGCTGAGTTAATGCTCGACAGCGTAGTGCACTCCGGGCAGCCGTTGTTCGCAGGTTTGAGCCCTGGAGCCCCCCCCCTTCTGCGCTAGCAACAGCTAAAACCATTCTTACAGTAGTAAGTATCCAGGTCAACTGTACTAGGGGAGGTCACGGACCCAGATCCCACTACCCCCTAGTCGTTCAAGGCAGCTTGTGCACTTCTATACCCTTACATAACGGGGCTAGCAGCCCCTTACACAGGGACAGGACCAGACGGTGTGGAAACCTCTAGCAGATCAGAAACAGGACCTGAATCAGACAGTGTAGAAACCTCTGGCAGAGACAGAGTGAGGTGGAGCTGTGCAGGACACACAGCCAGCCCAGGATGCTATGGCTGGGGCTGTGCAGTGTACGCAGTCTGTTCAAATGGCTCCACTGGCATCAACAGCAATGTGGAGTATCTAGTTGGCTGGATAAGCTTACCTGAGCTCCCAGCTGAAACAGGTGAAGGCTGGGTCGACTCATCTGAGCTCCCAGTTGGTGATACAGAAAACTGAGACAGCTCACCTGAGCCACCAGCTGACTGCAAAGGAAGCTGGGTTGGAGCAAATTACAAAGCCTGATCAGGATGCTCTAACGGCAGCAGCTGAAGTTATTGTGAGGGGCTGGCCTCACAACAGCCAGAACCTGTTTCCTTCCTTCCAATTACCAGCCCTCCCCACCCAAGGAGCATGGACGGGTGCAAGGACAGGCAGGGTCCCAGCTGCCCTTACCCTAGGAACGAGTACAGACTCATGAACAGGCCAAGTTGCCTCTACCCGAGGGACATATACAGGTGCAGAGGAAGACTGAGTCACGGCTGCCTTCACCTGGGGAACAGGTAACGGTTGGACACCAGCTGTTCCCACCCAAGGAACAGTTGGGGACAGCTAAGAGTGGAGACAGTCTCAGAGTACCGACCGAGTGGCACAAAACACTATACACAGTTTTTGAATGGGTGACCCTAGGAAAAGAAAACACAGCTTCTGAGAGCTGGGAAACACACAGTCCAGTTTATTTGGGGCCCAGTTTGGGTTCAACACAAACAGAAACAGAAACTTCTGCTTCTTCAGATTTAGAAACAAAATCAAAGTTTTCGAGCTTCAAAGAAAAACAGTCTGTATGAACTGATGAGATTGGCCAGCTCCTGGGCTCACAGCGAGTGAGATCCCTTTCCCTCTCGAGGTGAGCAGAATCTGCTGGGTCTATGGTGTGGTCGCATTGTTCTGTGAAGATTGCATTGTGTGGCTGGCAGGATTGGACATGGATGTGAACATCTGAGCATAGCAAACATAAAACGTAAACTAAACAAGAAACTAAACTAGGGAGCTAGGAAAACAATAAACAGAAAAACTAGGAGCCAGGAGCTAACTAGTAACCACTCGGGGAAACAAGGAACATGGGAGAGACACACAGGAACATGAGGGACGACGTGACAACAGGCAGAGGGAAACACAGGGCTTAAATACACAGAGAGATAACGGGGGAATGAGACACAGGACGATAGCACAGCTGGGAGTAATCACACACAACGAGACTGGGGAGAAGCAAAACTGAACACGCTGCACACACCAGACAAGGAACTGTCAAAATAGAACAGGAAACATGAGACACAGAATGAGAACCGGGGAAGAACGGACATGAAAACTGAAGTTGACTAGACATGACACAAGGAACACAGGGGAGACACAGAGACGGAACCCAACAGACTAGAAACTATCCGGTTGTTCAGTCTGACGTCACTAGCCGTGTCTGGGTCTAAACTCCGCTGCAGGTCCATATATCAAACGATCACTATGGCATTACTGAGAGTTGAAAAACTGTCTAAAGTCTTTCATCTTTAATAAAATGATCAGCGTTCTGCTCTACCAGGTGTAACAATTGAGTTTGACGTCCAGGCATCCATGAAAACGGAATTTATGACATTTAACGGAGTTAGAAGTCAGGGAGTTAGCTCGCTAGCTTCTATCTAAATACAATATAACACGTCCTGACTGCGGGGTTTTGGAAACAAATTAAAACGTACAGCTCTACTATCACTTCCAGCATAAATGAAGACAGAAAACTAAACAGCAGTGACGTTTGTAGGGTTACTGAAGTTGGGCTAGCTGGTATATAATGATGTGCTACGTGACCGCTAGCGACACAGCTATGTTAGCATAATATAAACAAGCTAACTTTTTTTCCACTCGATAAAAGTTAACGTGAGTGTTCTCGGTGGTCAGGAACAAATGTAATCGCATGGCAGGATGCTGTAAAAGGACCAAACTTCAGCCAGGAGAACAACTGAGATAATCCATCCACAATACGAGGTTAGTCATTCATATACTGCTGCATGGGCTGGGCTGTAGTTACATCCTAAGGTTTTAAAAACTGAGCTTAAATAAATGATTAGCGGTAATAAAGGCCGAGGGAAGTCAACAGTGATCACTGACTGTTTTAGGAGCTTTTTGAGATCAAATAGAAGAAAATACAAAACATTAAACATGTTAACAACCCAAAAGCCATATTAAACGCAGACTACTTTAGGCCCGGAAGTAGGATTCGTCGCGTCATCACTGAACAACCGGATAAATAACTATAAATAATTCAAAAACACAAAACACTGGGTTATAGACCCAGGACCATGACAGAATGGCCCTTATACAACAGGGCCAAATATTAAGCTGTGAACCTGATTTGCTTGTAGCTGAAAGAAACTCTTAATTAATCTCTTTGGATACAGTAACACATATTTTATGATGATAAAAATATGAATGAAGTCTAAAAGAATGTATTGGCAGCTATCTTGATCATGTAGCATAACTGTCATTTTGTCAGGGAAACTGTGAGAAAGCTTTACTTTAACAAATAAGTTTGTAGTATTCAACCTCAGTAAAAACACCAGAAAATCACATACAGCTCAATTAGGACCTCTGAATTTAAATATGTTCAACTGTCAAACTGTATTCCACAAAAACATATTTGTCATAATAAACAACAACATGAATATGTAAATAAAGAATATAATGATGTGATCGAACTCTTTTTGACGCATTCATGCGGGGGTCAGTGTTACATTTATTCTGAAATGCAATTACTCATTATGAGTTAACATCAAGCAGATAGTTTAACATTTAGTTATTCATTAGAGATGCAAAACTGACTATGTTACAGGGTTCTTTAATATGACTTGAACTGTTCAGAAGACTTTCCAATAATAAAATACATCATTCATGTATTTTTCTGAGTCGAGTCTGCCACTTCATGCCATAGCTGATTTCTGTCTCATTTGATGTCTGACATCTCATTTCCATGTAGACATTAGCTTCAATATCTGCATGCAAATGGGGAAAAAATCTTGAACATTAGCATGCAGTGAAGTTTCTACAGCAGAGGTCTTACCCTTCAGTTGAAACTAACAAAATATGCACAAAGTTCTCTGAAACAGGTGAGACCCGGGAGTCCATGAGTGACATCTCAAGCCTCACTTTTGCACATTTAAACTCCTCTACCAGGCTAGGGATAGGCAATGATAGTATCCCAACACTGCTGAGTCATTTGGGAAGTCCGAACCACTTCTTAACGTAGGAGCTCACTAGCCTCTCCAATTGATTGGCATGATTGAGTGAGACCTTTGTCAACGGCCACGGTAGTCTGGGTAACAACCCAAACTGGAAGCAACAGAGCTTCAGTTTCCCTGGGAGTGCAGTGTTGTTAATCCGCCTGAGGTCATTAGCCATATTCTGCTGTAGTTGTTCAAGTTGCCAGGTATCATTGAGATTGGCATTATACCACTGTCCCAGGCTCTTTATCATAATCATTAGTTATTAATAATAACTAATGATTAAATGCAAAATATCATATGAACACAGAGAGAGTGAAAAGAGGTGAGTGACGGAGTTCCATACATCATGGGAAGCACCCAGAAGGCTTGGCCTCTTACATGATAAGTAAGTTAAGGGTTCAGAGTCACTTGATCAAGCCCTTACTTTAAATTATCAAAAAGGAAAATTTTAAGACTAATATTTAAAGTCAAGATGCTGTTTGTTCCTGAATCCAGACTGGGAGCTGATTACATAGAAGAGGGGCTCTAGGAACCACAAGTAAGCCTGCTGTAAGAGAGAGAAGTACTCTATTCATGTGGTAATCTACTATGAACTCTTCAAGATGATGCCTAATTATTCAGGGCCTTGTGTGTAATGAGAAGAATTTTAAATTATGGATTTAACAAGTAGCCAATGAAGAAAAGCTAACATCGGAGAAATATGCGCTCTCTCTAGTCCCTGTCAGTACTCTCGCTGCTGGATTTAGGATCAACTGAAGGCTTTTCAGGGATTTTTTAGAATGACCTGATATACACTGAACAAAAATATAAACGCAACACTTTTGTTTTTGCTCCCATTCCCCATGGGATGGACGTAGAGACCTAATATTCATTCCAGATACACAATATAACCATCCCTCCCAAACAGTGGTCACAAATCAGTCCAAATGTGTGGTAGTGGGCACATCTGCTATATTGAGATAATCCATCCCACCTCACAGGTGTGCCACATCAGGATGCTGATCTGACATCATGAGTAGTGCACAGGTGTACCTCAGACTGCCCACAACAAAAGGCCACCCTGGAATGTGCAGTTTTGTCTCACAGCAAAATGCCACAGATGCCACAAGCAATGAGGGAGCGTGCAATTGGCATGCTGACAGCAGGAATGTCAACCAGATCTGACGCCCGTGCATTGAATGTTCATTTCTCAACCATAAGCCGTCTCCACAGGCGTTTCAGAGAATATGGCAGCACATCCAACCGGCCTCACAACCGCAGACCTCGTGTAACCACACCAGCCCAGGACCTCCACATCCAGCAGGTTCACCTCCAAGATCGTCTGAGACCAGCCACCCAGACAGCTGCTGGAACAATTGGTTTGCACAACCAAACAATTTCTGCACAAACTGCCAGAAACCATCTCAGGGACGCTCAACTGCATGCCCGTCGTCCTCATCGGGGTCTTGACCTGACTCCAGCTCGTCGCCGTAACAGACTTGTGTGGGCAAATGCTCACATTCGATGGCGTCTGGCACGTTGGAGAGGTGTGCGCTTCACGGATGAATCATGGTTCACATTGTTCAGGGCAGATGGCAGCTGAGAATGTCCCAGTTCTTGCATGGCCAGCATACTCACCGGACATGTCACCCATTGAGCATGTTCGGGATGTGCTTGACCGGCGTATACGACAGCGTGTACCAGTTCCCACGAATATCCAACAACCTCGCACAGCCATTGAAGTGGAGTGGACCAACATTCCACAGGCCACAATTGACAATCTGATAGACTCCATGCGACGATGTGTTGCACTGCATGAGGCAAATGGTGGTCACACCAGATACTGACCGGTTCTGGGTCCCCAGACCCCCAATAGCGTAAAAAACTGCAAATTCCAGGGTGGCCTTTTGTTGTGGGCAGTCTGAGGTACACCTGTGCACTACTCATGATGTCAGATCAGTAACCTGATGTGGCACACCTGTGAGGTGGGATGGATTATCTCAATATAGCAGATGTGCCCACTACCACACATTTGGACTGATTTGTGACCACTGTTTGGGAGGGATGGTTATATTGTGTATCTGGAATGAATTTTAGGTCTCTACGTCCATCCCATGGGGAATGGGAGCAAAAACAAAAGTGTTGCGTTTATATTTTTGTTGAGTGTATAATGACATACAATAGTCAACCCCTTCACATTCAGAATACTTTATTAATCCAAGAGAAAAGGATGTGGTCACAGTGGCTCTAAGACAGTAAACATAGCAATTAACTAAACTAAATTAAAAAATACAATATATTACAAAGTCACAAAACTGTTCTAATAAGTACAAGTATCTCTAATTAAAAAGAATCTAGTAAACACAAAATTGAATGTATATATAATTGAAGTTGAGTTTCCCTTCTTACTGACTTTGTTACTAAAAGTAAAAAATGCTTGAATTGTTTTGTCAACATCACTCTGAGACCCAATCTGTCTGATTTTAGAGACATTGCACACATGCAAGAAAGCAGTACTATAAGTGTTGCCCTCTTAACGCCATCCAGAGTATCTGGTTCAACATTATGTTTGAATTATTGTAGGGTCTCTACCTTACAGTATAAAGCACCTTGAGGTGACTGCTGTTGTGATTTAGCACTATATAAATAAAACAGAATTGAATTGACAGTTTCTAAGATTTGTAAGGGCTGAGTACAACAACCTCAGTTTTATGTAAGTTTTATGCAGTACCTTTTTTATCAACAGCATGTTCTTATCTCTGTAATGGTGATAAGTATAACACTGTGTCAACAGTATCAAAAGCTGCACTGAGGTTTAGCAGGAGAAACATGAAGAAGAGTCCACTGTCAGAGAGAAGATCATTTGTAACTTTCACCAATGTTGTTTCTGTTCTGTGATGAATTTATGTAGGGCTTTTTTGTCTTTCTTTTTTTTTTTTTTTTTTTTACAGAGTAACATCTTTTTGCCTTTTTCCAGGCAAAATGAAGATCCTCTAAATTAGTGAGACACCATTTCGTGTCCAGCTTACAGATTATCTGCTTTAGGGTGCATGTTTGTCAGTCATACCAGGGAGATAAGAACTTTGACTGATTTGGGTCTTCCTTTTGCAGAGGAGTCAGGGTCATAGGCAGTGAAGATTTGACACTAGGAATAAAGTTTAGGTAGTTGCTCTGCACTGTGATATCACGTGGCACTGAACATAACAGTAGAGGAATTATATGCTAAATAACAATTTATTTACATGAATTTGAATAACATTTCTCAGGCTGTGGCCACAGATTATTCCTCTTAACTGATTTTTTTCTCCATTTTTGGATTTTGCTAATGGCTTTGTCACTAGCATGTGATCTACAGACCTAGAGCACCTACAGCTTTTTCACATCCGGCACATCCATATGTGCAGTCGCAAACACGTTTGCAGTCTCCCCCAAGAAGAGTCTCAAGAATGCTGATGAGGTGCCACAAGAAAGGTCATTACATGAGAAGAGCTGGATCGGAAGGGCATTAACCCAGCAGCAGGGCTGATAGCTACAAGCCTATCTAGTCATGAAGGTCCTGAAATGCTGTTCCACATCCTTCCAGCCTACTTTATCCCCTAAATATAATAAAATCATAATCAGTTTAGTGACACCACAGTTATACTCATACTCATGACTCATATTGCAGTTTATAGAGGAAAGGAAGACTCTTGAAATTTCGATCACTTCACACACTTTTCGCATTAAACCTGTTAAGTAAGACTGAGTCACTTGCACAGTTAGCAGGTAAGCTGCTGTAACTTTGTTAGGTTGAGCTGAATAATGAGTAATTAATACCTAATTTAATTACTCTTTATTGTCTTTTTGTTGGTGTGACTGTTCTACTTCACCTAGCTCCTTTATTCACAAGTGTTACTGCATTGCAGTTTGGGGCCCTATTTCAGCTTAATTATATTTTAAATACAAATTGCACAGTGGTGAATAGTTTTGACCATAATTATATATAGATTACAGGTAAAGTAAAATTCTGATATTGTGACAGCACTAGTGCAGGGTAGGACCTCGGTTTCCTTTTATTAGTGTCTGAAATCGTACACAGCAAAATCTCCAGTGTTAAATTAACACTGGAGAGTGTCTATATGGGTCCACACCTCTGAGTGTTAAATACAACACTGTTGAGTGTTAAATTAACACTTTTGACAGTGTTATATGTTTAAAAGTAACCTAGTCAGTTTTGAAGATTAACAATGGCTAACACTGAGCAGTGCTGATTTTCTAACACTGGAAAATAACTCAAAATGTTAGAAATATTCCAGTGTTAGAAAATCAGCACTGCTCAGTGTTAGCCATTGTTAATCTTCAAAACTGACTAGGTTACTTTTAAACATATAACACTGTCAAAAGTGTTAATTTAACACTGGAGATTTTGCTGTGTACAGTATAAAAGCCACTGTTGATACCCAAGTGTTTTTGCTATCATCTTGGTATTTTAAAACTGGATATGACAAGTGAGGGATATTATCTTTCTTTCTGACACTCAAAAAAAACATTTACAAAATGGACTGAGAATTTATAAAAATGTTTTATTCAATATAACTCGAAATGAGTGATTGAGTCTCAGGAGAGTTTTTACAGAGGTCAGGGCAGAGGGTTGCCCCAGGCGACTGTTAAAAGATGCGGGTTTAAAGCACTACTATGTTGGCTTTATTTTCAGAACAACAAAATAGATTTTTCTTTTCTCCCGAGTATGTCTAAAATATTTAATTTTGCTGTGGTATGTTCAAGATTAATGATACGGATGACAAATGTCAGGACTGACATTTGTAATTGTCTTCCTTGCGGATGTGAATCCGGCGAACAATATTTTGCATTGTATTTTTTTTAGGAGATTTCAGAGGTATCATTATGGAGACAAAGACCAGGATCGGGGATATAAAAGACTTCCAGCACCTCGATAGCACAGAGTTTACCAAGACCCAAAAGTCGGATCTAACTGGACCGTCCCAAAAAATGTGTAAGAACGTGCCTGGTGACGAATCATTGCATATGTGACAGTGATATGTAGCCTGTAGTTTCATCTGGAATCTCTTAAGGGATGTAATACAGTGGGGCAAAAAAGTATTTAGTCAGCCACCGATTGTGCAAGTTCCCCCACTTAAAATGATGACAGAGGTCAGTAATTTGCACCAGAGGTACACTTCAACTGTGAGAGACAGAATGTGAAAAAAAAAAATCCATGAATCCACATGGTAGGATTTGTAAAGAATTTATTCGTAAATTAGGGTGGAAAATAAGTATTTGGTCACCTCAAACAAGGAAAATCTCTGGCTCTCACAGACCTGTAACGTCTTCTGTAAGAAGCTTTTCTGTCCCCCACTCGTTACCTGTATGAATGGCACCTGTTTGAACTCATCATCTGTATAAAAGACACCTGTCCACAGCCTCAAACAGTCAGACTCCAAACTCCGCCATGGCCAAGACCAAAGAGCTTTCGAAGGACACCAGGAAAAGTATTGTAGACCTGCACCAGACTGGGAAGAGTGAATCTACAATAGGCAAGCAGCTTGGTGTGAAAAAATCAACTGTGGGAGCAATCATCAGAAAATGGAAGACATACAAGACCAATGATAATCTCCCTCGATCTGGGGCTCCACGCAAGATCTCATCCCGTGGGGTCAAAATGATCATGAGAACGGTGAGCAAAGATCCCAGAACCACACGGGGGAACCTGGTGAATGACCTGCAGAGAGCTGGGACCAAAGTAACAAAGGTCACCATCAGTAACACACTACAACGGCAGGGAATCAAATCCCGCAGTGCCAGACGTGTTCCGCTGCTGAAGCCAGTGCATGTCCAGGCCCCTCTGAAGTTTGCCAGAGAGCACATGGATGATACAGCAGAGGATTGGGAGAATGTCAGATGGTCAGATGAAACCAAAGTAGAACTTTTTGGTATAAACTCAACTCGTCGTGTTTGGAGGAAGAAGAATACTGAGTTGCATCCCAAGAACACCATACCTACTGTGAAGCATGGGGGTGGAAACATCATGCTATGGGGCTGTTTTTCTGCCAAGGGGACAGGACGACTGATCCGTGTTAAGGACAGAATGAATGGGGCCATGTATCGTGAGATTTTGAGCCAAAACCTCCTTCCATCAGTGAGAACTTTAAAGATGAAACGAGGCTGGGTCTTCCAACATGACAATGATCCAAAACACACCGCCCGGGCAACAAAGGAGTGGCTCCGTAAGAAGCATTCGAAAGTCCTGGAGTGACCTAGCCAGTCTCCAGACCTCAACCCCATAGAAAATCTGTGGCGGGAGTTGAAAGTCCGTGTTGCACAGCCCCAAAACATCACTGCTCTCGAGAAGATCTGCATGGAGGAATGGGCCAAAATACCAGCTACTGTGTGTGCAAACCTGGTAAAGACCTATAGTAAACGTTTGACCTCTGTTATTGCCAACAAAGGTTATGTTACAAAGTATTGAGTTGTATTTTTGTTATTGACCAAATACTTATTTTCCACCCTGATTTACGAATAAATTCTTTACAAATCCTACCATGTGGGTTCATGGATTTGTTTTTCACATTCTGTCTCTCACAGTTGAAGTGTACCTCTGGTGCAAACTACTGACCTCTGTCATCATTTTAGGTGGGGGAACTTGCACAATCGGTGGCTGACTAAATACTTTTTTGCCCCACTGTATATGTTCTGTGTATGGTTTTGAAATGAATTAGTTGATGCGCCAGGTTCCTAGAAGTCAAACTCAGATTAGACCACACTGTATCCCTGTCTATATTAACCTGTAGATCTCCCAGTTCCCTAACCCAAAAAATGGCAGTTTTTCTTTTTAACACTCATGGTTCACTTTGAGCTAAAAAGCAACTACATCTACATCCATCTATCTATAGACATACATCTGTAGACAATTTAGAATCACTAATCAATATAATATGCATGACTTTGGATTGGACAGGGAGCACATGCAAGTTCCACAAGGAAACCTAGATCCTTCATGCTGTGAGGCAACAAAAAGAAAAAAAAGAGAAGAGTATAGTAAATCATGCTTATGTGTTGATTCAGCAGGAAGCTCTAAGGGACAATGAACCTCTGAAAACAACACATATAGCCTAAGAGCTTTACGATTATTGCTTAACTGATTTAAGATAATTGCATTATTGCTTAATTTTGTATTTTCCTTTGCATAAATAAATAAAACTACGCCAAGAAATGAATGTGCACTGGTGTATAAAATAATCACCAGACTGCAGGAAATGAAGTGTCTGTCTGCTCAGAATATTGCAGGGAATAACCCCCTGGCCACATCCATGCCCTCTCCCCAACATGCAATCAAAACATATGTCTTGCCTTTCTGTTTCATTTCCAGGTTTCCAATCATATTCAGTTGTCTTTGTTACTGAACGATGTGGTCATGACATCAAAAAATATGTATATCAATATTGTTCACTGTATTTCTTTTTGTAAGAAATTAAATCAAATGGTAAGTCATGTAATGCATGTTTAAAAAAGTGAAATGAACTCTTTACTCATACTTTAAAATAAAAATGTAATCTTTAAATGTTATGTTGTGTTTTGGTCAAATTTGGCCGATTTAGTGGCTACATTGTTTCAGTAGCGTTGAACTTTTTTTCTAGCTGTAGTGTTTAATGCTTTTTTGATGCCTTGCTCACAACTGTGTGATGGCATCGTGGCATGTCGATAGATCCTAAGTGAGGCTCTTGATTACATATTTGATCAACACACTAATGAGGAAGACAGAGACCAGGAAACTCACAGTGAGGATGGATTAGAGGAGGAAGTGTCAGGAGCGGAAGATGGCACAGACCAAGAAATGACTGATGAGGAGGAATTCAGTGATAATGGTCACAATTAAATCAAAGAATTGGAAATGATCCCCACCTGAGAATCAAGTTAGGCTTTCAGCTGAAAATGTCTCAGGACCTAGAAAATATGCCGCATCCTGGACTGATGACAAATCCTGCTTTGAGTTGTTTATGACAGTCCATCAAAACCACAGTGATAAACGTAACCAACCTGGAAGGGAAAAAACAAACTTACAAAGACATTTGAAAGGAAATAATCCAGAATGATGTGAAAGCATACATGAGTCTTTTGATTTTGAGTGGTGTGCACAGATCCAGAATGGATTCTACCAGCAGTTTATGGGATGTAGAGTATGGTCAGACAATTTTTCAGGCCACCATGTCATTCAAGAAGTTTAACATGTTGTTATGGGTGATTCGCTTTGACAATCATGATACACGACCAGGTCGCCGTCAACAAGACAAATGGCAGTGATCAGAGAAGTCTGGGAGAAGTGTGTGGAGCGCCAGCCACTCATATATATCCAAAGTCGAAACGTCACAGTTAATGACCATTTCTCTGTTTGTAGGAAGCACTCTCCTTTCAAATAGTATATGCCAAGCAACCAGTTTAAATATGACATAAAGATATGGGCAACCATGATACCAGAATGTTATGCCTGGAACACGCAGGTTTATATGGATAAACCTGCAGATGGTGTTCCTGAAAAGAGCCAAGCATAAGATAACGTGAGCTGTCTCTGACACAAATGTAATTTTGTGATAATTTCTTTTGTTCATTAATAAAATGTTCCCAGTCACTTTTGACTGGGAAGACAACAGGTGTTACTTTATTTGACTGTATAAACATTTTTAAATGGATTGAAATCAAATGTTCTTGGTAACTTTCTATTATGTTTCATCTGATTATTTCCTAGAGACAAAATATTCCAGATATGATGTTTTTTAGAATTCTAATTCAAGGCATATAACCTCAGATCAATGAAACTTACAGGCCATAAATAACAAATAGAAGAAGAACAAGGCTTTAGGTTGAAGAAAAAAATCTAACACAACAACTAATGATAATATATATTTATAGTTTGTATCATGAGTCTTAATGTAATGGCCATTTTTGACTGAGAACACAAAATTGTTTAACATGAAATGAACATAAAATGAAGGTTAAAATAAGTGTCAACACTAGAGTGGTGTGATCTGTTTGGTGTGCCTGCGCTATGCCTCCAGGGGAGGTATTATTGAGAGTAGTGATGGGAATTCAAGCTCTTTTTAGTGAGCTGAACCAAAAGAGCCGGTTCTCTAAAAAGAGCCGGCTCGGCTCACTAAAAAGAGCCAGGTCTTTCAGCTCCCAACCGGCTTTTCAGGTTGTTTTGTTGCTTTAATTAATTTATTATCAAAAACAATATAAAATTATGCACAATAGGAATTACTAATGTAAAAAAAAACATGGTTTTATTTATATACGGGGGCCCCAGACACAAAGCACATATAAACTCCCAAAGAAATTGCTAACATTAACTGAACTTCCAAAACAGAGCTACCTAGATCACTTAAATTACACAGTTGAAAGCATATGTCTATTGCTTGTGTACACAAATTATTTGAATATATATATATATATATATATATATATACATACATACATACATACATACATACATACATACATACATACATACATATATTATTAGGGGTGCAACGATACACAAAATTCACAGTTCGGTTCGATACTTTGGTGTCACGGTTCGATATTTTTTCGATACAAAAAAAATGTTCATGCCTTTTTAATTTGTCATTTCTTAAAATTATTAATATATATTTTAACTCAAAAATACAGTTTTTAAATTTAACCCTAACCCTTGTGCGTGTTTTTTATTTTGACAGCGAATGCGCACCTGCGGACCACTTATGTGCACCCCTGGTTATATAGCTCATCATATCGCAGCCACAGAAATTATTTTGTCCATGAAACCATAAAGCTGCACTTTCTTTTTGCCTTATAGTCTGATTTGTCATAACTTCTCCGTTTTGTGGTAAGCTTTTCTTTGGCTGTCACTTCTTCACCCTGACCTGTCTTATTTGGCTCAGCAGAACTAAAATATAAATCCTGCTGCTTTTACACACTCACTCACATAAGCTCAGCGATTCTCTGCGCGATCAACCTCTCACATGTTTAAGCTGCGGGAGATTTCACTTGTCATGTTTGCGTAGTAAGCTAACGATTAATAAGACGATGTCAGAGGAATTGGTGCACAAATTATCATCACTCACCAATCAGTGCTGTCGCTCTCTATACACAGTTCGCGCGATTGCAAAGTGAAAGCAAAAAAACAAGCGCAAATTCAAACGCGATTTCAATATGTCACATGTCACATATTGACAGTGGCTCACCGATGCCAATGGCATAATTACCCAGCTACATTTCCGAAAGAATGCAAAAGCATTGACATATATTTTTCCTTCCTACAATAGCCCGACGGGCAGGGCAGAGATAGATTTTGGTAGCCCGACTGGAAAAATCGCTAGCCCCAGGACGTCGGGCTAGCGATATTGCGAGCCCTGTATCTGATTGAAGAATCCCTCATCTTTGGACAAGAGAGTTTATTACAGAGAAATGGCTCTTTCCAAAATAAAAGCTATACTATACGCTTCTTCTGGGCTATATTCTCAGCAGGATATTAAACATATCAGGTCCCCATAAGGAGAATCATGTGCTAACGGCTGTCTAAATGACTCGGGTAAAGTTTGTAGCATGCATGCTTGTTGTTTTTGTCTGCTTCCACTTGTCTTTGCACTAGGATGATGTCGGCGTAAATGTGCAGTCATATTTGTTGTGTTCCCACTAGTGATGTCAGCGTTAATCTCGTTGAAATGACCTTAACGCCACAACACGGCAAATCTCCGTTAATGAGCTACCCCTGATCGCCTCGTGCATGGGGCTAGACGGCCAACACATTAACGAGCTAACTGCGCTAACACACTAGTTCCCACCCATGTAATTGAGCATTGCGTGGCACATCCAACATACTGTTTTACTTTAGTCCATGACGCGCTTACCTTCAGGGTCATACGTCACTTGAAAACCAAAATAATTCCAAATGCCAGATCTGAATGAGGGGGGGGAGGTTCAATTTGCCATGTTGCAAGGAGAGCTTCACTTCTGTCTCGCTAGCTTGCCCTGCGCTCTTCCTTATGACGATGCTGTCTGTGTTGAGCGCTCAGTGGATCTGCGCTCGACAGTGCAGCCTAGGCGGAGTAGTCGAATGCAGATTCACTGAGCGCTCAACACAGACAGCATCGTCAGAAGGAAAGTTGATAAAATAAATGACAAATTTTGTATTGTTTGATACATATGCGTACCGAACCAAAAGCACTGTATCGAACGGTTCAATATCGATCCCGCAGGCGAATGGGAACCATGAAGAGGCCGCTAGAAAGGCTGCAACCACCAAGTACCTGCAGAGGGTCAGGCAAGTCCTGAGGAGTCAGCTGAACGGTAAGAACAAGATCCGGGCCATCAACACTTACGCCCTGCCCGTGATCAGGTACCCTGCTGGGGTAATAGGCTGGCCAAAGGAGGAGATAGAAGCCACTGACATAAAGACAAGAAAGCTCCTTACCATGCATGGAGAGTTTCACCCCAAGTCCAGCACCCTGAGGCTATACGCTAAGCGGAAGGAAGGGGGCCGGGGACTGGTGAGTGTCAGCACCACAGTCCAGGATGAGACAACGAACATCCAAGAATACATTGGGAAGATGGCCCCAACTGACCGAGTGCTCAGTGAATACCTCAGGCAGCAGAAACCCAAGAAAGAGGAGGAAGACGAGGAACCATCATGGAAGGACAGGGCCCTGCATGGTATGTACCACTGGCAGATAGAGGAGGTGGCTGATATCCAGAAATCCTACCAGTGGCTGGACAAAGCTGGACTGAAAGACAGCACAGAGGCACTAATCATGGCAGCACAAGAACAAGCTCTGAGTACAAGATCCATAGAGGCTGGGGTCTATCACACCAGGCAAGACCCCAGGTGCAGGCTGTGTAAAGATGCCCCAGAGACAATCCAGCACATAACAGCAGGGTGCAAGATGTTAGCAGGCAAGGCATACATGGAACGCCATAACCAAGTGGCCGGCATAGTGTACAGGAACATCTGTGCCGAGTATAACCTGGAAGTCCCAAGGTCAAAATGGGAGATGCCCCCAAGGGTGGTGGAGAATGACCGAGGTAAGATCCTGTGGGACTTCCAGATACAGACGGACAAAATGGTGGTGGCTAACCAACCGGACATAGTGGTGGTAGACAAACAGAAGAAGACGGCCGTAGTGATCGATGTAGCGGTTCCGAATGACAGCAATATCAGGAAGAAGGAACACGAGAAGCTGGAGAAATACCAAGGGCTCAGAGAAGAGCTCGAGAGGATGTGGAGGGTGAAGGTAACAGTGGTCCCAGTGGTAATCGGAGCACTAGGTGCGGTGACTCCCAAGCTAGGCGAGTGGCTCCAGCAGATCCCGGGAACAACATCGGAGATCTCTGTCCAGAAGAGCGCAGTCCTGGGAACAGCTAAGATACTGCGCAGGACCCTCAAGCTCCCAGGCCTCTGGTAGAGGACCCAAGCTTGAAGGATAAACCGCCCGCAGGGGCGTGCTGGGTGTTAAGTATATATATATATATATATATATATATATATATATATATACATTAGGGGTGCAACGATACTCGTATCGATATTGAACCGTTCGATACAGTGCTTTCGGTTCGGTATGAATATGTATCGAACAATACAAAATTTTAAATTTTTTTATCAACTTTTCTTCTGACGATGCTGTCTGTGTTGAGATCTCAGTGGATCTGCGTTCGACTACTCCGCCTAGGCTGCACTGTCGAGCGCAGATCCACTGAGCGCAGCACAAGCTAGCAAGACAGAAGCTAAGCTCGTTGCAACATGACAAATTGAACCTCCCCCACCCTCATTCAGATCTGGCCAGAACTATTTTGGTCTTCAGGTCTTTGTCTAAAGAAAGCTTTTTAAATAGAATATATTTTTTAACTATGTCTACCTGGACAAGAAAAGTGTGTGGGGAGGACATGGGATAGATCTGATGTCAACACAAACATACCTTTAATATTTGGTGACTTGTACCAGAGGATTTGCTCTGGAGCTTGATTTTGTTGCTCTTGAACTTTATAAACATTGTGTTCTCATACTCAGTCACCAATGACAGAGTATTTAAAGCCCATTATTATGCAACACGACCGAAGCCTCAAAGAACTCTACCCATCAAAAAACTTTATCTGAAACATCATTTCATCGTCCACTAATCTAGGTGAATTCTAAAAATTGGACCACTCATTCATATTTGGATAATGAGATTTATAGCAAAACATCAATTTTTCAGAGACTGTGTGAAGAATTTTAAGAGCTTGACAGTAACAGAAACAGTTTGCAGTTGCGTATCACTGGGAAAGCTCGTCTTCAAAAGCTAGTGAATCTACTGTCAAAATGTGTTTACTTGAAATACTAGAATATACAGAAGACACAGCTGGATGTCAGCCTTACACGCTGGGTAACGAGCTTTGAATGTCATCTTGGCCTCTTTGAACAGGCAATCATAAAAGCATACAGCTTTTTAGCAAAATAACCTTTTGCACAATGATAATGAAAAAAAATTTATGTATTGGTTGAGCATCATATTTGTTTCCATAATGTTTTCTATGCTTTTTCAAAATTAGTGAAAACATCACCATAAGGATACTAGTCATAGAAGGGGAGAAATTAAGACTTTTCCATTTCTTTTGCCCTATGGTTGCAACTTGTCTGTCAGAGGGTTGTGTTATTTAATTTGTCAACATTGCTAATGGAATCTGATACAATTTGCTTTCATACACAATTTTATGGACTTAAAGTGCAGGTCAACATTCTGCCTTATATTAACAAAGTCCTTCACCGCAGGGTTCTTTTGTATATAATGATGTTAAACTCCTCTGGAATGAGCAAAGTTGTTATAATGTTTGCATTTAAAGCGTATGCTATATACAATATATGTATACGTCATTAAAAGTTAAGACACTTGAAATGATAAACAGGGATGGTTTTTGTAGAAACGTAAACCTAAAATATTTTTGGTATTTGAAATATAAACTTAAGTTAAACATTTTTTCAAACACTTAAAGGCTACACTATTAAAGAGCATGCATCAAAGCCATTCAATGTAAGAGAGCCAACATCAGATTGTCTGTAAATGACTGTAAATCAACAAGAAGAAGTGAGTGAAGGCAGAGGGAAGTATTTCTTGAGTAAGCTGGTAAATATGTTTGGTTTTGTACAAAAACTCAGGAAACTAGTGTAAAATAAACCTGAGAGATTCAAAATTCTGTCAGAGACTCACTTATAGTCCATGTCAACCTTCCTTAAATAAACGTTGTATACAGAATTACCTGAGTGCATATTTAACAAAAAGGTCGTGTTCAATGGTGTCCCTGTTGTCCCTCGCAAAAAAAAATGTTCTTGTAAATTAAAAACTTTTTTTCTGAATTGATTTTTTTTTTCTGAAATATGTAATTATGTCTGAATTTATGCATTTTTTGTTGCACCACAGTAGTGCAATATTTGTGAAAGGAGTGTGATATTCAGCTTTTCATATGAAATATAAATGCTCCTTTTATTTAGGATTAATTTCCACTTGCAGTAGCACTCTCTCTGTGGCTATCCATCCAGACAGGAATCAGAAATACTGTGTTTTTTCCAGCCAACTGAAGATTAAGTTTGTACCACTTGGACATTCTAGCGTTTGTAGGAAATTGTTTTTCTTCCCTTTTTCGTGCAGGGGCTTTGACATCATTAATAAATCTGTAGACTGGCGGGCAGCCTAGATTACAAATTTCCTCAAAAGTTGATCTGATAATGATGTTGGAAGGGTTTCTGGTAGTGGACCAACAAGGATTAAAATCAGCATTATAGGTTCAGTGCAACACAGTGCTGTGAAAAGTATTTGACCCCTTACTACTTTTTTATGTTACACAGAGAAAAATACAAAATGTAGCTTTTATATTATTATTTATTAAGAGGAAAAAGTGTCTATACACACACACACACACACACACACACACACACACACACACACACACACACACACACTAATTGCTGCCATGGGTACACAGCAAATTCAAAAGTGTTAAATGTTTTGGTGTTAATAGTCTCCTTGCAAAAGTAGAGTTAATTTTACTCTAAGCAGAGTCACATTCTTTTAATGTAACTCCGAGGTGTAAAATGATAGTAGTTAAAATCGAGTGTTAAAAATGAGTGTTTCTATTTCAAATCTGGAGGTGTTACAATGGAAACATTAACTCTTGACCTCTTAACTCTGAACTCCTACAGGGGCTATGACACCAACAGAGTAAATTCACAGACTCCGCCCCCAGCACGGCTCCAATCGAAGCTGAAGTGAAGCTGTTTCAGAACATTTTGCTCTACATATTTGAGTTGTTTGCCATGCTTGGTAAGTCATTTTTTCAAAGATTGTTTCAATTATTATTATGAGCTTTTACTTCTGTGGCTCTTTGGAGTTGAGACAAAGCTGTGTGAAAGGCATTAGCCATGTTGCTCGGTGATAGCATAATATTCTGTTTTAGCTAGCTGAAAGGTATTGTTTGCGGGCAAATACCACAGCCTTGAAAAAAAGCTTGCATGTGAATTTTCAGTCAAACTTTTGGTCAAATACACCTAAAACAATGTCTAGAATGTGAAATGTTGGTATAATGGTGCTACTTGAAGCCTGAAAACGATCGCCCATAAAAAAAAACAAAAAAACACGAGCAAACAGCAGTAGCAGACGTCCTGACTGGATTCTACGGTAGCATTTAGATCCCTCCAGAGTTTTGTGCACACGGTTTAGGTAAAAATGAAAAAGGTTGAGGTTTCACATTTAGTTCAGTATTACCTGTTGCCTGTGTCCTTGTCTTTTGGGAAAATACTTTACACAAGTAATGGCTCAAAGAGGATTCCTTTTTTTTTTTTTTTACTGTGCTGCAATTGTTTACTGGATTATTTGTGCCATTAATTAGTGTCAACTAATTTTTATTCAATCTCCGCACAGGATATGCTTGTGAAGATGGAATATGGGGGAGAGCAGAAGTGCGTTGAAGTTCCACAAAGGGATGAATGAAGGACATGCATATTGTATTGAAGAAATAAGTGATGAGAATGCTGTTATTTGCATTTACCATGTCAGACCTTTTGATAAACAAAATTCTAATGAAAGTGAGAACATGTATACTGTTACATCTTTCAGAAAATGTTTTGAAATTGTGGTGCACAGTTCAGAATAAATGTTTTTCAAAAACCATTGCGTCTTTTTAGTAAATGTTTATTTCCAAAAGAAATTTCTAGAAGTTCAGAACAGTAAAATTCCCACTTTTTAGAATGAATTAGAAGATAACTCTTACGTAGTTAAACTAAAATACTCTTTGAGAGTTAATATATAAACTCTTAACACCAAGTGTTAAATTATCAACTCCAGACAGATTTGGTGTTTAACACTAAATCAGAGTTAACGTACCAACTCTCCAAAAAGAGTTAAATTAACACTCTCTGGTGTGGACCCATATAGACACTTTAATAGTGTTGAAATCAAATCCGACAGTGTTAATTTGGACATGCTGGATTTGCAGTGTATATAAGCAGTACAAGTGTGTAACCTCTTCTATTCCTTCAGTTGTTGTTTTGGAGTTAAGTGTAGTGAATGTAGCCTGTGTGCGACTCTCAAACTATAAATACCTATAAATTCTTTGGAGTATACTGGACTGGGTTAAAAACATCACTGCACTTTACAGGAAAGGCAAGAGTCCTCTCCATTTTCTGAGGCGGCTGAGGTCCTTCAACATCTGGACAATGCTCTGGATTTTATATTATTCTGTTGTGGCCAGTGCTATCCTGTATGCTGTTGCATGTTGGAGCAGCAGATTGAGGGTCACAGATGCCAACAGAGGCCAGTAATATTGTGGGGATCGTGGTGGACTCCTTCCCGGAGAGGTGGATGTTGTCCAAGATAAAGACAATGTAGGATAGTACCTCCCGCCCACTCCATGACGTGCTGGCTAGCCACAGGATAGCACATTCAGTGAGAGACTGTGATTACCAAAAAGCACCACTGAACGGCACAGGAAATCATTCCTGCCTGTGGCCATCTCCCTGTATAACTCCTCCATACACTGTAAACACTGCAATAGTTACATCCTTTTTGCATACACTCTTTTCTTACTCGGTAATGTTGCTGTCCGTTTTCTTGATATTTATTTCTACTCACCTCTTTCAATCCTTGATATTTATTGTTGAGTGATTTGCATATATTGTGTTATTTCTTTAATCTGTAAATCTGTAACATGAGCTGAATCTCGTAAATCTCGTTTTCAAGTCCCCTTATATATGAAATATGTAGTCTAGCTACAAGTCGCTTAGAAAGACATTCCTATTAAGGTCTGGTCTACCAAAGAAGTGTCTATTACTGCACTGCCACCACAGGTGGTGTGTCTTAAACACAATCCATGTGAGTTATACTGTTCGAGATCAGTCCACACATACATATGAAATATGTAGTACGGTGATATAGTCCCGCCACTCAGAGAACCTGCGTTACTATGTCACCATTTTTTGTAATTTTTGTATTTAAAGAAGCTTAGTTAACTTTAAAATACACCATTTCATTACAAAATATTAATGGTCATGATTATCTTTGTAATTTTGTAATATAACGTTTAAAATAAATGTTCATCACCTTGCAGCTGTTTTTATTTAATCAGAATCAGAATACTTTATTGATCCCTGGGGGAAATAATTTTTTGTTACAGTGCTCCATTATAAACCAACATTAAGACAAGACAGACAATACACTAACTAAGAATAGTACAATATATACATATATATACATACATACATACATACATAAGTCACTCATAAATAAATAGCTGAAAAAGAAACATGTGTAGTTATAGCAGCAAACAGTGTGTTAAGTGGATGCGTTGTACAGGGAGATGGCCACAGGCAGGAATGATTTCCTGTGTCGTTCAGTGGTGCTTTTCAGTAATCTCAGTCTCTCACTGAACGTGCTCCTGTGACTGACCAGCATGTCATGGAGTGGGTGGGAGGTGTTATCCAACAATGTCTTTATCTTGGACAGCATCCGCCTCTCCGACACCACCTTGAGGGAGTCCAGCTCCATCCCCACAACATTGCTGGCCTTACGGATTAGTTTATTGAGTCTGTTGGCATCTGCGACCCTCAGCCTGCTCCCCCAGCATGCAACAGCATAGAGGATCGCACTGGCCACAACAGACTCATAGAAAATCTTCAGCATTTTCCGGCATATGTTGAAGGACCTCAGTCGCCTCAAAAAATAGAGACGACTCTGGCCCTTCCTGTAAAGTGCTGTGGTGTTTTTAGCCCAGTCCAGTTTATTGTCAATGTATACTCCAAGGTATTTATAGTCCTCCACAATGTCAACACTGACCCCCTGGATTGAAACAGGGGTCAAGTGTTTCCTGGTCTTCCTGAAGTCCACGATCAGTTCCTTGGTCTTTGCCACGTTGAGCTGCAGATGATTCTGCTCACACCACGTGACAAAGGAGTCAACCACAGCCCGGTACTCTGTCTCATCATCCCTGCTGGTGCATCCAACCACCGCAGAGTCATCAGAAAACTTCTGAAGATGGCAGGTCTCTGTGCAGTGGCTGAAGTCTGTGGTGTAGAGGGTGAAGAGGAAGGGGGAGAGGGAGAGGACAGTCCCCTGTGGTGCCCCTGTGTTGCTGATTACCTTGTCAGACACACACTGTGGGAGACGTACATATTGTGGTCTTCCTGTCAGGTAATCAACAATCCAGGACACCAGAGAAGCATCCACCTGCATCGCTGCTAACTTATCACCCAGGAGGGTCGGCCTGATGGTGTTG